>NW_027551809.1:0-75953 GCF_045843805.1 Urocitellus parryii
ACTGATCATTACTTGCCAGTATCATCAAGATTGGGAGAAAAAAATGTTTGCTGAGATTTCAGGAAACTCGTAGTTTTTTGGAATCTTGGCAACCCCTTTCAATCAAGTGATTCTCGTCTTTCTCTGCTTGGGGCTACTTCAATAGGACACAAACCATAGCGATAGAATTGGAACTACATTATTGTCCCAAGTTTCAAGACGTAGCACAAACCGTGTTTTATTTAGAGTTCCAACTACATGTATCCATAGAGTAGAAAACAGAGTGAAATCTAAACATGAAAACGGTTACTGCAAAGGAACGGTTTAACCTAGAAGAACGAAATTTGGTGAGCCAAGTGGGATTGGTGTACTGATAATTACCTGCAAGTATCATCAAGATTGGGTGAAAAAATGTTTGCTGAGATTTCAGGAAACTCGTAGTTTTTGGAAGCTTGGCAACCACTTTCAATGAAAGTGATTCTCGTCAGTCTCTTCTTGGGGCTACTTCAAAGGGACACAAACCATAGCGATAGAACTTGGAACTACATTATTGTGCCAAGTGACAAAGAGCTAGCACAAACCGTGTTTGATTTAGAGTTCCAACTACATGTATCCATATAGTAGAAAACAGACTGAAAGCCAAACATGAAAACGGTTACTGCAAAGGAACGGTTTAACCTAGAAGAACGAAATTTGGAGAGGCAAGTGGGATTGGTGCACTGTTCATTACTTGCCAGTATCATCAAGATTGGGAGAAAAAATGTTTGCTGAGATTTCAGGAAACTCGTAGGTTTTTGGAAGCTTGGCAACCCCTTTCAATGAAAGTGATTCTCGTCAGTCTCTGCTTGGGGCTACTTCAATAGGACACAAACCATAGCGATAGAACTTGGAACTACATTATTGTGCCAAGTTTCAAAGAGCTAGTACAAACCGCGTTTGATTTAGAGTTCCAACTACATGTATCCATATAGGAGAAAACAGAGTGAAACCTAAACATGAAAACGGTTACTGCAACGGAAGGGTTTAATCTAGAAGAACGAAATTTGGTGAGCCTAGTGGGATTGGTGTACTGATCATTACCTGCAAGTATCATCAAGATTGGGTGAAAAAAGGTTTGCTGAGGTTTCAGGAAACTCATAGTTTTTTGGATGCTTGGCAACCCATTTCAATCAAGTGATTCTCGTCAGTCTCTGCTTGGGGCTACTTCAATAGGACACAAACCATAGCGTTAGAACTTGGAACTACATTATGGTGCCAAGTTTCAAAGAGCTAGCACAAACCGTGCTTGATTTAGAGTTCCAACTACATGTATCCATATAGGAGAAAACAGAGTGAAACCTGAACATGAAAACGGTTACTGCAGAGGAACGGTTTAACCTAGAAGAACGAAATTTGGTGAGCCCAGTGGGATTGGTGTACTGATCATTACCTGCAAGTATCATAGAGATTGGGTGAAAAAATGTTTGCTGAGATTTCAGGAAACGCGTAGATTTTTGGAAGCTTGGCAACCCCTTTCAATGAAAGTGATTCTCGTCAGTCTCTGCTTTCGGCTACTTCAATAGGACACAAACCATAGCGATAGAACTTGGAACTACATTATTGTGCCAAGTTTCAAAGAGCTAGCACACACCGTATTTGATTTAGAGTTCCAACTACATGTATCCTTATAGGAGAAAACAGAGTGAATCCTAAACATGAAAACGGTTACTGCAAAGGAAGGGTTTAACCTAGAAGAACGAAATTTGGTGAGCCAAGTGGGATTGGTGTACTGATCATTACCTGCAAGTATCATCAAGATTGGATGAAAAAATGTTTGCTGAGGTTTCAGGAAACTCGTAGTTTTTTGGAAGCTTGGCAACCCCTTTCAATCAAGTGATTCTCGTCTTTCTCTGCTTGGGGCTACTTCAATAGGACACAAACCATAGCGATAGAATTGGAACTACATTATTGTCCCAAGTTTCAAGACGTAGCACAAACCGTGTTTTATTTAGAGTTCCAACTACATGTATCCATATAGTAGAAAACAGAGTGAAACCTAAACATGAAAACGGTTACTGTAAAGGAACGGTTTAACCTAGAAGAACGAAATTTGGTGAGCCAAGTGGGATTGGTGTACTGATAATTACCTGCAAGTATCATCAAGATTGGGTGAAAAAATGTTTGCTGAGATTTCAGGAAACTCGTAGTTTTTGGAAGCTTGGCAACCACTTTCAATGAAAGTGATTCTCGTCAGTCTCTTCTTGGGGCTACTTCAAAGGGACACAAACCATAGCGATAGAACTTGGAACTACATTATTGTGCCAAGTGTCAAAGAGCTAGCACAAACCGTGTTTGATTTAGAGTTCCAACTACATGTATCCATATAGTAGAAAACAGACAGAAACCCAAACATGAAAACGGTTACTGCAAAGGAACGGTTTAACCTAGAAGAACGAAATTTGGAGAGCCAAGTGGGATTGGTGCACTGTTCATTACTTGCCAGTATCATCAAGATTGGGAGAAAAAATGTTTGCTGAGATTTCAGGAAACTCGTAGGTTTTTGGAAGCTTGGCAACCCCTTTCAATGAAAGTGATTCTCGTCAGTCTCTGCTTGGGGCTACTTCAATAGGACACAAACCATAGCGATAGAACTTTGAACTACATTATTGTGCCAAGTTTCAAAGAGCTAGTACAAACCGCGTTTGATTTAGAGTTCCAACTACATGTATCCATATAGGAGAAAACAGAGTGAAACCTAAACATGAAAACGGTTACTGCAACGGAAGGGTTTAATCTAGAAGAACGAAATTTGGTGAGCCTAGTGGGATTGGTGTACTGATCATTACCTGCAAGTATCATCAAGATTGGGTGAAAATAGGTTTGCTGAGATTTCAGGAAACTCGTAGTTTTATGGATGCTTGGCAACCCATTTCAATCAAGTGATTCTCGTCAGTCTCTGCTTGGGGCTACTTCAATAGGACACAAACCATAGCGTTAGAACTTGGAACTACATTATGGTGCCAAGTTTCAAAGAGCTAGCACAAACCGTGCTTGATTTAGAGTTCCAACTACATGTATCCATATAGGAGAAAACAGAGTGAAACCTGAACATGAAAACGGTTACTGCAGAGGAACGGTTTAACCTAGAAGAACGAAATTTGGTGAGCCCAGTGGGATTGGTGTACTGATCATTACCTGCAAGTATCATAGAGATTGGGTGAAAAAATGTTTGCTGAGATTTCAGGAAACTCGTAGATTTTTGGAAGCTTGGCAACCCCTTTCAATGAAAGTGATTCTCGTCAGTCTCTGCTTTCGGCTACTTCAATAGGACACAAACCATAGCGATAGAACTTGGAACTACATTATTGTGCCATGTTTCAACGAGCTAGCACAAACCGTATTTGATTTAGAGTTCCAACTACATGTATCCTTATAGGAGAAAACAGAGTGAATCCTAAACATGAAAACGGTTACTGCAAAGGAACGGTTTAACCTAGATGAACGAAATTTGGGGAGCCAAGTGGGATTGGTGTACTGATCATTACCTGCAAGTATCATCAAGATTGGGTGAAATAATGTTTGCTGAGATTTCAGGAAACTTGTAGTTTTTTGGAAGCTTGGCAACCCCTTTCAATGAAAGTAATTCTCATCAGTCTCTGCTTCGGGCTACTGCAATAGGACACAAACCATAGCGATAGAACTTGGAACTGCATTATTGTGCCAAGTTTCAAAGAGCTAGCACAAACCGTGTTTGATTTAGAGTTCCAACTACATGTATCCATAAAGGAGAAAACAGAGTGAAACCTAAACATGAAAACGGTTACTGCAAACGAACGGTTTAACCTAGAAGAACGATATTGGGTGAGCCAAGTGGGATTGGTGTACTGATCATTACCTGCCAGTATCATCAAGATTGGGTGAAAAAATGTTTGCTGAGATTTCAGGAAACTCGTAGTTTTTTGGAAGCTTGGCAACCCCTTTCAATGAAAGTGATTCTCGTCAGTCTCTGCTTGGGGCTACTTCAATAGGACACAAACCATAGCGATAGAACTTGGAACTACATTATTGTGCCAAGTTTCAAAGACCTAGCACAAACCGTGTTTGATTTAGAGTTCCAACTACATGTATCCATATAGGAGAAAACAGAGTGAAACCTAAACATGAAAACGGTTACTGCAAAGGAACGGTTTAACCTAGAAGAACGAAATTTTGTGAGCCATGTGGGATTGGTGTACTGATCATTACCTGCAAGTATCATAAAGATTGGGTGAAAAAATGTTTGCTGAGATTTCAGGAAATACGTAGTTTTTTAGAAGCTTGGCAACCCCTTTCAATGAAAGTGATTCTCGTCAGTCTCTGCTTGGGGCTACTTCAATAGGACACAAACCATAGCGATACAACTTTGAACTACATTATTGTGCCAAGTTTCAAAGAGCTAGTACAAACCGCGTTTGATTTAGAGTTCCAACTACATGTATCCATATAGGAGAAAACAGAGTGAAACCTAAACATGAAAACGGTTACTGCAAAGGAAGGGTTTAACCTAGAAGAACGAAATTTGGTGAGCCAAGTGGGATTGGTGTACTGATCATTACCTGCAAGTATCATCAAGATTGGATGAAAAAATGTTTGCTGAGGTTTCAGGAAACTCGTAGTTTTTTGGAAGCTTGGCAACCCCTTTCAATCAAGTGATTCTCGTCTTTCTCTGCTTGGGGCTACTTCAATAGGACACAAACCATAGCGATAGAATTGGAACTACATTATTGTCCCAAGTTTCAAGACGTAGCACAAACCGTGTTTTATTTAGAGTTCCAACTACATATATCCATATAGTACAAAACAGAGTGAAACCTAAACATGAAAACGGTTACTGTAAAGGAACGGTTTAACCTAGAAGAACGAAATTTGGTGAGCCCAGTGGGATTGGTGTACTGAAAATTACCTGCAAGTATCATCAAGATTGGGTGAAAAAATGTTTGCTGAGATTTCAGGAAACTCGTAGTTTTTTGGAAGCTTGGCAACCACTTTCAATGAAAGTGATTCTCGTCAGTCTCTGCTTGGGGCTACTTCAAAGGGACACAAACCATAGTGATAGAACTTGGAAAAACATTATTGTGCCAAGTGTCAAAGAGCTAGCACAAACCGTGTTTGATTTAGAGTTCCAACTACATGTATCCATATAGTAGAAAACAGACTGAAACCCAAACATGAAAACGGTTACTGCAAAGGAACGGTTTAACCTAGAAGAACGAAATTTGGAGAGCCAAGTGGGATTGGTGCACTGTTCATTACTTGCCAGTATCATCAAGATTGGGAGAAAAAATATTTGCTGAGATTTCAGGAAACTCGTAGGTTTTTGGAAGCTTGGCAACCCCTTTCAATCAAAGTGATTCTCGTCAGTCTCTGCTTGGGGCTACTTCAATAGGACACAAACCATAGCGATAGAACTTTGAACTACATTATTGTGCCAAGTTTCAAACAGCTAGTACAAACCGCGTTTGATTTAGAGTTCCAACTACATGTATCCATATAGGAGAAAACAGAGTGAAACCTAAACATGAAAACGGTTACTGCAACGGAAGGGTTTAACCTAGAAGAACGAAATTTGGTGAGCCTAGTGGGATTGGTGTACTGATCATTACCTGCAAGTATCATCAAGATTGGGTGAAAAAAGGTTTGCTGAGGTTTCAGGAAACTCGTAGTTTTTTGGATGCTTGGCAACCCATTTCAATCAAGTGATTCTCGTCAGTCTCTGCTTGGGGCTACTTCAATAGGACACAAACCATAGCGTTAGAACTTGGAACTACATTATGGTGCCAAGTTTCAAAGAGCTAGCACAAACCGTGCTTGATTTAGAGTTCCAACTACATGTATCCATATAGTAGAAAACAGAGTGAAACCTGAACATGAAAATGGTTACTGCAGAGGAACGGTTTAACCTAGAAGAACGAAATTTGGTGAGCCCAGTGGGATTGGTGTACTGATCATTACCTGCAAGTATCATAGAGATTGGGTGAAAAAATGTTTGCTGAGATTTCAGGAAACTCGTAGTTTTTTGGAAGCTTGGCAACCCCTTTCAATGAAAGTGATTCTCGTCAGTCTCTGCTTGGGGCTACTTCAATAGGACAAAAACCATAGCGATAGAACTTGGAACTACATTATTGTGCCAAGTTTCAAAGACCTAGCACAAACCGTGTTTGATTTAGAGTTCCAACTACAAGTATCCATATAGGAGAAAACAGAGTGAAACCTAAACATGAAAACGGTTACTGCAAAGGAACGGTTTAACCTAGAAGAACGAAATTTTGTGAGCCATGTGGGATTGGTGTACTGATCATTACCTGCAAGTATCATAAAGATTGGGTGAAAAAATGTTTGCTGAGATTTCAGGAAACTCGTAGATTTTTGGAAGCTTGGCAACCCCTTTCAAAGAAAGTGATTCTCGTCAGTCTCTGCTTGGGGCTACTTCAATAGGACACAAACCATAGCGATAGAACTTTGAACTACATTATTGTGCCAAGTTTCAAAGAGCTAGTACAAACCGCGTTTGATTTAGAGTTCCAACTACATGTATCCATATAGGAGAAAACAGAGTGAAACCTAAACATGAAAACGGTTACTGCAAAGGAAGGGTTTAACCTAGAAGAACGAAATTTGGTGAGCCAAGTGGGATTGGTGTACTGATCATTACCTGCAAGTATCATCAAGATTGGATGAAAAAAGGTTTGCTGAGGTTTCAGGAAACTCGTAGTTTTTTGGAAGCTTGGCAACCCCTTTCAATCAAGTGATTCTCGTCTTTCTCTGCTTGGGGCTACTTCAATAGGACACAAACCATAGCGATAGAATTGGAACTACATTATTGTGCCAAGTTTCAAGACGTAGCACAAACCGTGTTTTATTTAGAGTTCCAACTACATGTATCCATAGAGTAGAAAACAGAGTGAAACCTAAACATGAAAACGGTTACTGCAAAGGAACGGTTTAACCTAGAAGAACGAAATTTGGTGAGCCCAGTGGGATTGGTGTACTGATCATTACCTGCAAGTATCATCAAGATTGGGTGAAAAAATGTTTGCTGAGATTTCAGGAAACTCGTAGTTTTTTGGATGCTTGGCAACCCATTTCAATGAAGTGATTCTCGTCAGTCTCTGCTTGGGGCTACTTCAATAGGACACAAACCATAGCGTTAGAACTTGGAACTACATTATGGTGCCAAGTTTCAAAGAGCTAGCACAAACCGTGCTTGATTTAGAGTTCCAACTACATGTATCCATGTAGGAGAAAACAGAGTGAAACCTGAACATGTAAACGGTTACTGCAGAGGAACGGTTTAACCTAGAAGAACGAAATTTGGTGAGCCCAGTGGGATTGGTGTACTGATCATTACCTGCAAGTATCATAGAGATTGGTTGAAAAAATGTTTGCTGAGATTTCAGGAAACTCGTAGATTTTTGGAAGCTTGGCAACCCCTTTCAATGAAAGTGATTCTCGTCAGTCTATGCTTTCGGCTACTTCAATAGGACACAAACGATAGTGATAGAACTTGGAACTACATTATTGTGCCAAGTTTCAACGAGCTAGCACAAACCGTACTTGATATAGAGTTCCAACTACATGTATCCTTATAGGAGAAAACAGAGTGAATCCTAAACATGAAAACGGTTACTGCAAAGGAACGGTTTAACCTAGATGAACGAAATTTGGGGAGCCAAGTGGGATTGGTGTACTGATCATTACCTGCAAGTATCATCAAGATTGGGTGAAATAATGTTTGCTGAGATTTCAGGAAACTTGTAGTTTTTTGGAAGCTTGGCAACCCCTTTCAATGAAAGTAATTCTCATCAGTCTCTGCTTGGGGCTACCGCAATAGGACACAAACCATAGCGATAGAACTTGGAACTGCATTATTGTGCCAAGTTTCAAAGAGCTAGCACAAACCATGTTTGATTTACAGTTCCAACTACATGTATCCATAAAGGAGAAAACAGAGTGAAACGTAAACATGAAAACGGTTAATGCAAACGAACGGTTTAACCTGGAAGAACGATATTTGGTGAGCCAAGTGGGATTGGTGTACTGATCATTACCTGCCAGTATCATCAAGATTGGGTGAAAAAATGTTTGCTGAGATTTCAGGAAACTCGTAGTTTTTTGGAAGCTTGGCAACCCCTTTCAATGAAAGTGATTCTCGTCAGTCTCTGCTTGGGGCTACTTTAATAGGACACAAACCATAGCGATAGAACTTTGAACTACATTATTGTGCCAAGTTTCAAAGAGCTAGTAGAAACCGCGTTTGATTTAGAGTTCCAACTACATGTATCCATATAGGAGAATACAGAGTGAAACCTAAACATGAAAACGGTTACTGCAAAGGAAGGGTTTAACCTAGAAGAACGAAATTTGGTGAGCCAAGTGGGATTGGTGTACTGATCATTACCTGCAAGTATCATCAAGATTGGATGAAAAAAGGTTTGCTGAGGTTTCAGGAAACTCGTAGTTTTTTGGAAGCTTGGCAACCCCTTTCAATCAAGTGATTCTCGTCTTTCTCTGCTTGGGGCTACTTCAATAGGACACAAACCATAGCGATAGAATTGGAACTACATTATTGTGCCAAGTTTCAAAGACGTAGCACAAACCGTGTTTTATTTAGAGTTCCAACTACATGTATCCATATAGTAGAAAACAGAGTGAAACCTAAACATGAAAACGGTTACTGCAAACGAACGGTTTAACCAAGAAGAACGAAATTTGGTGAGCCAAGTGGGATATGTGTACTGATCATTACCTGCAAGTATCATCAAGATTGGGTGAAAAAATGTTTGCTGAGATTTCAGGAAACTCGTAGTTTTTTGGAAGCTTGGCAACCACTTTCAATGAAAGTGATTCTCGTCAGTCTCTGCTTGGGGCTACTTCAAAGGGACACAAACCATAGTGATAGAACTTGGAACTACATTATTGTGCCAAGTGTCAAAGAGCTAGCACAAACCGTGTTTGATTTAGAGTTCCAACTACATGTATCCTTATAGTAGAAAACAGACTGAAACCCAAACATGAAAACGGTTACTGCAAAGGAACGGTTTAACCTAGAAGAACGAAATTTGGAGAGCCAAGTGGGATTGGTGGACTGATCATTACTTGCCAGTATCATCAAGATTGGGAGAAAAAATGTTTGCTGAGATTTCAAGAAACTCGTAGGTTTTTGGAAGCTTGGCAACCCTTTCAATGAAAGTGATTCTTGTCAGTCTCTGCTTGGGGCTACTTCAATAGGACACAAACCATAGCGATAGAACTTTGAACTACATTATTGTGCCAAGTTTCAAAGAGCTAGTACAAACCGCGTTTGATTTAGAGTTCCAAATACATGTATCCATATAGGAGAAAACAGAGTGAAATCTAAACATGAAAACGGTTACTGCAAAGGAAGGGTTTAACCTAGAAGAACGAAATTTGGTGAGCCTAGTGGGATTGGTGTACTGATCATTACCTGCAAGTATCATCAAGATTGGGTGAAAAAAGGTTTGCTGAGGTTTCAGGAAACTCGTAGGTTTTTGGATGCTTGGCAACCCCTTTCAATCAAGTGATTCTCATCAGTCTCTGCTTGGGGCTACTTCAATAGGACACAAACCATAGCGTTAGAACTTGGAACTACATTATGGAGCCAAGTTTCAAAGAGCTAGCACAAACCGTGCTTGATTTAGAGTTCCAACTACATGTATCCATATAGGAGAAAACAGAGTGAAACCTGAACATGAAAACGGTTACTGCAGAGGAACGGTTTAACCTAGAAGAACGAAATTTGGTGAGCCCAGTGGGATTGGTGTACTGATCATTACCTGCAAGTATCATAGAGATTAGGTGAAAAAATGTTTGCTGAGATTTCAGGAAACTCGTAGATTTTTGGAAGCTTGGCAACCCCTTTCAATGAAAGTGATTCTCGTCAGTCTCTGCTTGGGGCTAATTCAATAGGACACAAACCATAGCGATAGAACTTGGAACTACATTATTGTGCCAAGTTTCAAATACCTAGCACAAAGTGTGTTTGATTTAGAGTTCCAACTACATGTATCCATATAGGAGAAAACAGAGTGAAACCTAAACATGAAAACGGTTACTGCAAAGGAACGGTTTAACCTAGAAGAACGAAATTTTGTGAGCCATGTGGGATTGGTGTACTGATCATTACCTGCAAGTATCATAAAGATTGGGTGAAAAAATGTTTGCTGAGATTTCAGGAAACTCGTAGATTTTTGGAAGCTTGGCAACCCCTTTCAATGAAAGTGATTCTCGTCAGTCTCTGCTTGGGGCTACTTCAATAGGACACAAACCATAGCGATAGAACTTGGAACTACATTATTGTGCCAAGTTTCAAAGAGCTAGTACAAACCGCGTTTGATTTAGAGTTCCAACTACATGTATCCATATAGGAGAAAACAGAGTGAAACCTAAACATGAAAACGGTTACTGCAAAGGAAGGGTTTAACCTAGAAGAACGAAATTTGGTGAGCCAAGTGGGATTGGTGTACTGATCATTACCTGCAAGTATCATCAAGATTGGGTGAAAAAATGTTTGCTGAGATTTCAGGAAACTCGTAGTTTTTTGGATGCTTGGCAACCCATTTCAATCAAGTGATTCTCGTCAGTCTCTGCTTGGGGCTACTTCAAAGGGACACAAACCATAGCGTTAGAACTTGGAACTACATTATGGTGCCAAGTTTCAAAGAGCTAGCACAAACCGTGCTTGATTTAGAGTTCCAACTACATGTATCCATATAGGAGAAAACAGAGTGAAACCTGAACATGAAAACGGTTACTGCAGAGGAACGGTTTAACCTAGAAGAACGAAATTTGGTGAGCCCAGTGGGATTGGTGTACTGATCATTACCTGCAAGTATCATAGAGATTGGTTGAAAAAATGTTTGCTGAGATTTCAGGAAACTCGTAGATTTTTGGAAGCTTGGCAACCCCTTTCAATGAAAGTGATTCTCGTCAGTCTATGCTTTCGGCTACTTCAATAGGACACAAACGATAGCGATAGAACTTGGAACTACATTATTGTGCCAAGTTTCAACGAGCTAGCACAAAACCGTACTTGATATAGAGTTCCAACTACATGTATCCTTATAGGAGAAAACAGAGTGAATCCTAAACATGAAAACGGTTACTGCAAAGGAACGGTTTAACCTAGATGAACGAAATTTGGGGAGCCAAGTGGGATTGGTGTACTGATCATTACCTGCAAGTATCATCAAGATTGGGTGAAATAATGTTTGCTGAGATTTCAGGAAACTTGTAGTTTTTTGGAAGCTTGGCAACCCCTTTCAATGAAAGTAATTCTCATCAGTCTCTGCTTGGGGCTACCGCAATAGGACACAAACCATAGCGATAGAACTTGGAACTGCATTATTGTGCCAAGTGTCAAAGAGCTAGCACAAACCATGTTTGATTTACAGTTCCAACTACATGTATCCATAAAGGAGAAAACAGAGTGAAACGTAAACATGAAAACGGTTACTGCAAACGAACGGTTTAACCTGGAAGAACGATATTTGGTGAGCCAAGTGGGATTGGTGTACTGATCATTACCTGCCAGTATCATCAAGATTGGGTGAAAAAATGTTTGCTGAGATTTCAGGAAACTCGTAGTTTTTTGGAAGCTTGGCAACCCCTTTCAATGAAAGTGATTCTCGTCAGTCTCTGCTTGGGGCTACTTCAATAGGACACAAACCATAGCGATAGAACTTTGAACTACATTATTGTGCCAAGTTTCAAAGAGCTAGTAGAAACCGCGTTTGATTTAGAGTTCCAACTACATGTATCCATATAGGAGAATACAGAGTGAAACCTAAACATGAAAACGGTTACTGCAAAGGAAGGGTTTAACCTAGAAGAACGAAATTTGGTGAGCCAAGTGGGATTGGTGTACTGATCATTACCTGCAAGTATCATCAAGATTGGATGAAAAAAAGGTTTGCTGAGGTTTCAGGAAACTCGTAGTTTTTTGGAAGCTTGGCAACCCCTTTCAATCAAGTGATTCTCGTCTTTCTCTGCTTGGGGCTACTTCAATAGGACACAAACAATAGCGATAGAATTGGAACTACATTATTGTGCCAAGTTTCAAAGACGTAGAACAAACCGTGTTTTATTTAGAGTTCCAACTACATGTATCCATATAGTAGAAAACAGAGTGAAACCTAAACATGAAAACGGTTACTGCAAACGAACGGTTTAACCAAGAAGAACGAAATTTGGTGAGCCAAGTGGGATATGTGTACTGATCATTACCTGCAAGTATCATCAAGATTGGGTGAAAAAATGTTTGCTGAGATTTCAGGAAACTCGTAGTTTTTTGGAAGCTTGGCAACCACTTTCAATGAAAGTGATTCTCGTCAGTCTCTGCTTGGGGCTACTTCAAAGGGACACAAACCATAGCGATAGAACTTGGAACTACATTATTGTGCCAAGTGTCAAAGAGCTAGCACAAACCGTGTTTGATTTAGAGTTCCAACTACATGTATCCTTTTAGTAGAAAACAGACTGAAACCCAAACATGAAAACGGTTACTGCAAAGGAACGGTTTAACCTAGAAGAACGAAATTTGGAGAGCCAAGTGGGATTGGTGGACTGATCATTACTTGCCAGTATCATCAAGATTGGGAGAAAAAATGTTTGCTGAGATTTCAAGAAACTCGTAGGTTTTTGGAAGCTTGGCAACCCTTTCAATGAAAGTGATTCTCGTCAGTCTCTGCTTGGGGCTACTTCAATAGGACACAAACCATAGCGATAGAACTTTGAACTATATTATTGTGCCAAGTTTCAAAGAGCTAGTACAAACCGCGTTTGATTTAGAGTTCCAAACTACATGTATCCATATAGGAGAAAACAGAGTGAAATCTAAACATGAAAACGGTTACTGCAAAGGAAGGGTTTAACCTAGAAGAACGAAATTTGGTGAGCCAAGTGGGATTGGTGTACTGATCATTACCTGCAAGTATCATCAAGATTCGGTGAAAAAATTGTTGCTGAGATTTCAGGAAACTCGTAGTTTTTTGGAAGCTTGGCAACCACTTTCAATGAAAGTGATTCTCGTCAGTCTCTGCTTGGGGCTACTTCAAAGGGGCACAAACCATAGCGATAGAACTTGGAACTGCATTATTGTGCCAAGTGACAAAGAGCTAGCACAAACCGTGTTTGATTTAGAGTTCCAACTACATGTATCCTAATAGGAGAAAACAGAGTGAAACCTGAACATGAAAACGGTTACAGCAAAGGAACGGTTTAACCTAGAAGAACGAAATTTGGAGAACCAAGTGGGATTGGTGCACTGATCATTACTTGCCAGTATCATCAAGATTGGGAGAAAAAAATGTTTGCTGAGATTTCAGGAAACTCGTAGTTTTTTGGAAGCTTGGCAACCCCTTTCAATGAAAGTGATTCTCGTCAGTCTCTGCTTGGGGCTACTTCAATAGGACACAAACCATAGCGATAGAACTTTGAACTACATTATTGTGCCAAGTTTCAAAGAGCTAGTACAAACCGCGTTTGATTTAGAGTTCCAACTACATGTATCCATATAGGAGAAAACAGAGTGAAACCTAAACATGAAAACGGTTACTGCAACGGAATGGTTTAACATAGAAGAACGAAATTTGGTGAGCCAAGTGGGATTCTTGTACTGATCATTACCTGCAAGTATCATCAAGATTGGGTGAAAAAAGGTTTGCTGAGATTTCAGGAAACTCGTAGTTTTTTGGATGCTTGGCAACCCCTTTCAATCAAGTGATTCTCGTCAGTCTCTGCTTGGGGCTACTTCAATAGGACACAAACCATAGCGTTAGAACTTGGAACTACATTATGGTGCCAAGTTTCAAAGAGCTAGCACAAACCGTGCTTGATTTAGAGTTCCAACTACATGTATCCATAGAGTAGAAAACAGAGTGAAACCTGAACATGAAAACGGTTACTGCAGAGGAACTTTTTAACCTAGAAGAACGAAATTTGGTGAGCCCAGTGGGATTGGTGTACTGATCATTACCTGCAAGTATCATAGAGATTGGGTGAAAAAATGTTTGCTGAGATTTCAGGAAACTCGTAGATTTTTGGAAGCTTGGCAACCCCTTTCAATGAAAGTGATTCTCGTCAGTCACTGCTTTCGGCTACTTCAAT
Organism: Urocitellus parryii; assembly: GCF_045843805.1. Taxonomy (NCBI): domain Eukaryota; kingdom Metazoa; phylum Chordata; class Mammalia; order Rodentia; family Sciuridae; genus Urocitellus; species Urocitellus parryii. Next base: position 14,122 of record NW_027551809.1, read on the forward strand.
AGGACACAAACCATAGCGATAGAACTTGGAACTACATTATTGTGCCAAGTTTCAACGAGCTAGCACAAACCGTATTTGATTTAGAGTTCCAACTACATGTATCCTTATAGGAGAAAACAGAGTGAATCCTAAACATGAAAACGGTTACTGCAAAGGAACGGTTTAACCTAGATGAACGAAATTTGGGGAGCCAAGTGGGATTGGTGTACTGATCATTACCTGCAAGTATCATCAAGATTGGGTGAAAAAAGGTTGCTGAGGTTTCAGGAAAATCGTAGTTTTTTGGAAGCTTGGCAACCCCTTTCAATCAAGTGATTCTCGTCTTTCTCTGCTAGGGGCTACTTCAATAGGACACAAACCATAGCGATAGAACTTTGAACTACATTATTGTGCCAAGTTTCAAAGAGCTAGTACAAACCGCGTTTGATTTAGAGTTCCAACTACATGTATCCATATAGGAGAAAACAGAGTGAAACCTAAACATGAAAACGGTTACTGCAGAGGAACGGTTTAACCTAGAAGAACGATATTTGGTGAGCCAAGTGGGATTGGTGTACTGATCATTACCTGCCAGTATCATCAAGATTGGGTTTAAAAAGTTTTGCTGAGGTTTCAGGAAACTCGTAGTTTTTTGGAAGCTTGGCAACCCCTTTCAATGAAAGTGATTCTCGTCAGTCTCTGCTTGGGGCTACTTCAATAGGACACAAACCATAGCGATAGAATTGGAACTACATTATTTTTCCACGTTTCAAAGAGCTAGCACAAACCGTGTTTGATTCAGAGTTCGAACTACATGTATCCATATAGTAGAAAACAGAGTGAAACCTAAACATGAAAACGGTTACTGCAAAGGAACGGTTTAAACTAGAAGAACGAAATTTGGTGAGCCAAGTGGGATTGGAGTACTGATCATTACCTGCAAGTATCATCAAGATTGGGTGAAAAAATATTTGCTGAGATTTCAGGAAACTCATACATATTGGAAGCTTGGCAACCCCTTTCAATGAAAGTGATTCTTGTCAGTCTCTGCTTTCAGCTACTTCAATAGGACACAAAAAATAGCAATAGAACTTGGAACTACATTATTGTGCCAAGTTTCAAAGAGCTAGCACAAACCGTGTTTGATTTAGAGTTCCAACTACATGTATCCATATAGGAGAAAACAGAGTGAAACCTAAACATGAAAACGGTTACTGCAAACGAACGGTTTAACCTAGAAGAACGATATTTGGTGAGCCAAGTGTGATTGGTGTACTGATCATTACCTGCCAGTATCATCAAGATTGGGTGAAAAAATGTTTGCTGAGATTTCAGGAAACTCGTAGTTTTTTGGAAGCTTGGCAACCCCTTTCAATGAAAGTGATTCTCGTCTTTCTCTGCTTGGGGCTACTTCAATAGGACACAAACCATAGCGATAGAACTTGGAACTACATTATTGTGCCAAGTTTCAAAGAGCTAGCACAAACCGTGTTTTATTTAGAGTTCCAACTACATGTATCCATATAGTAGAAAACAGAGTGAAACCTAAACATGAAAACGGTTACTGCAAAGGAACGGTTTAACCTAGAAGAACGAAATTTGGTGAGCCAAGTGGGATTGGTGTACTGATCATTACCTGCAAGTATCATCAAGATTGGGTGAAAAAAATGTTTGCTGAGATTTCAGGAACCTCGTAGTTTTTTGGAAGCTTGGCAACCACTTTCAATGAAAGTGATACTCTTCAGTCTCTGCTTGGGGCTACTTCAAAGGGACACAAACCATAGCGATAGAACTTGGAACTACATTATTGTGCCACGTGTCAAAGAGCTAGCACAAACCGTGTTTGATTTAGAGTTCCAACTACATGTATCCATATAGTAGAAAACAGACTGAAACCCAAACATGAAAACGGTTACTGCAGAGGAACGGTTTAACCTAGAAGAACGAAATTTGGAGAGCCAAGTGGGATTGGTGCACTGATCATTACTTGAAAGTATCATCAAGATTGGGAGAAAAAATGTTTGCTGAGATTTCAGGAAACTCGTAGTTTTTATGAAGCTTGGCAACCCTTTCAATGAAAGTGATTCTCGTCAGTCTCTACTTCGGGCTACTTCAATAGGACACAAACCATAGCGATAGATCTTTGAACTACATTATTGTGCCAAGTTTCACAGAGCTAGTACAAACCGCGTTTGATTTAGAGTTCCAACTACATGTATCCATGTAGGAGAAAACAGAGTGAAACCTAAACATGAAAACGGTTACTGCAAAGGAAGGGTTTAACCTAGAAGAACGAAATTTGGTGAGCTAAGTGGGATTGGTGTACTGATCATTACCTGCAAGTATCATCAAGATTGGGTGAAAAAATGTTTGCTGAGGTTTCAGGAAACTCGTAGTTTTTTGGAAGCTTGGCAACCCCTTTCAATCAAGTGATTCTCGTCAGTCTCTGCTTGGGGCTACTTCAATAGGACACAAACCATAGCGTTAGAACTTGGAACTACATTATGGTGCCAAATTTCAAAGAGCTAGCACAAACCGTGCTTGATTTAGAGTTCCAACTACATGTATCCATATAGGTGAAAACAGAGTGAAACCTGAACATGAAAACGGTTACTGCAGAGGAACGGTTTAACCTAGAAGAACGAAATTTGGTGAGCCCAGTGGCATTGGTGTACTGATCAATACCTGCAAGTATCATAGAGATTGGGTTAAAAAATGTTTGCTGAGATTTCAGGAAACTCGTAGATTTTTGGAAGCTTGGCAACCCCCTTTCAATGAAAGTGATTCTCGTCAGTTTCTGCTTTCGGCTACTTCAATAGGACACAAACCATAGCGATAGAACTTGGAACTACATTATTGTGCAAAGTTTCAACGAGCTAGCACAAACCGTATTTGATTTAGAGTTCCAACTACATGTATCCTTATAGGAGAAAACAGAGTGAAACCTAAACATGAAAACGGTTACTGCAAAGGAACGGTTTAACCTAGATGAACGAAATTTGGGGAGCCAAGTGGGATTGGTGTACTGATCATTACCTGCAAGTATCATCAAGATTGGGTGAAAAAAGGTTTGCTGAGGTTTCAGGAAACTCGTAGTTTTTTGGAAGCTTGGCAACCCCTTTCAATCAAGTGATTCTCGTCTTTCTCTGCTTGGGGCTACTTCAATAGGACACAAACCATAGCGATAGAATTGGAACTACATTATTGTGCCAAGTTTCAAAGACGCAGCACAAACCGTGTTTGATTTAGAGTTCCAACTACATGTATCCATATAGTAGAAAACAGAGTGAAACGTAAACATGAAAACGGTTACTGCAAACGAACGGTTTAACCTAGAGGAACGAAATTTGGTGAGCCAAGTGGGTTTGGTGTACTGATCATTACCTGCAAGTATCATCAAGATTGGGTGAAAAAATGTTTGCTGAGATTTCAGGAAACTCGTAGTTTTTTGGAAGCTTGGCAACCACTTTCAATGAAAGTGATTCTCGTCAGTCTCTGCTTGGGGCTACTTCAAAGGGACACAAACCATAGCGATAGAACTTGGAACTACATTATTGTGCCAAGTGTCAAAGAGCTAGCACAAACCGTGTTTGATTTAGAGTTCCAACTACATGTATCCATATAGGAGAAAAAGACTGAAACCCAAACATGAAAACGGTTACTGCAAAGGAACGGTTTAACCTAGAAGAACGAAATTTGGAGAGTCAAGTGGGATTGGTGTACTGTTCATTACTTGCCAGTATCATCAAGATTGGGAGAAAAAATGTTTGCTGAGATTTCAGGAATCTCGTAGGTTTTTGGAAGCTTGGCAACCCATTTCAATGAAAGTGATTCTCGTCAGTCTCTGCTTGGGGCTACTTCAATAGGACACAAACCATAGCGACAGAACTTGGAACTACATTATTGTGCCAAGTTTCAAAGAGCTAGTACAAACCGCGTTTGATTTAGAGTTCCAACTACATGTATCCATGTAGGAGAAAACAGAGTGAAACCTAAACATGAAAACGGTTACTGCAAAGGAAGTGTTTAACCTAGAAGAACGAAATTTGGTGAGCTAAGTGGGATTGGTGTACTGATCATTACCTGCAAGTATCATCAAGATTGGGTGAAAAAATGTTTGCTGAGGTTTCAGGAAACTCGTAGTTTTTTGGAAGCTTGGCAACCCCTTTCAATCAAGTGATTCTCGTCAGTCTCTGCTTGGGGCTACTTCAATAGGACACAAACCATAGCGTTAGAACTTGGAACTACATTACGGTGCCAAATTGCAAAGAGCTAGCACAAACCGTGCTTGATTTAGAGTTCCAACTACATGTATCCATATAGGTGAAAACAGAGTGAAACCTGAACATGAAAACGGTTACTGCAGAGGAACGGTTTAACCTAGAAGAACGAAATTTGGTGAGCCCAGTGGCATTGGTGTACTGATCATTACCTGCAAGTATCATAGAGATTGGGTTAAAAAATGTTTGCTGAGATTTCAGGAAACTCGTAGATTTTTGGAAGCTTGGCAACCCCTTTCAATGAAAGTGATTCTCGTCAGTTTCTGCTTTCGGCTACTTCAATAGGACACAAACCATAGCGATAGAACTTGGAACTACATTATTGTGCCAAGTTTCAACGAGCTAGCACAAACCGTATTTGATTTAGAGTTCCAACTACATGTATCCTTATAGGAGAAAACAGAGTGAAACCTAAACATGAAAACGGTTACTGCAAAGGAACGGTTTAACCTAGATGAAATTTGGGGAGCCAAGTGGGATTTGGTGTACTGATCATTACCTGCAAGTATCATCAAGATTGGGTGAAATAATGTTTGCTGAGATTTCAGGAAACTTGTAGTTTTTTGGAAGCTTGGCAACCCCTTTCAATGAAAGTAACTCTCATCAGTCTCTGCTTGGGGCTACTGCAATAGGACAAAAACCATAGCGATAGAACTTGGAACTACATTATTATGCCAAGTTTCAACGAGCTAGCACAAACCGTATTTGATTTAGAGTTCCAAATACATGTATCCTTATAGGAGAAAGCAGAGTGAATCCTAAACATGAAAACGGTTACTGCAAAGGAACGGTTTAACCTAGATGAACGAAATTTGGGGAGCCAAGTGGGATTGGTGTACTGATCATTACCTGCAAGTATCATCAAGATTGGGTGAAATAATGTTTGCTGAGATTTTAGGAAACTTGTAGTTTTTTGGAAGCTTGGCAACCCCTTTCAATGAAGTAATTCTCATCAGTCTCTGCTTGGGGCTACTGCAATAGGACACAAACCATAGTGATAGAACTTGGAATTGCATTATTGTGCCAAGTTTCAAAGGGCTAGCACAAACCATGTTTGATTTAGAGTTCCAACTACATGTATCCATAAAGGAGAAAACAGAGTGAAACGTAAACATGAAAACGGTTACTGCAAACGAACGGTTTAACCTAGAGGAACGATATTTGGTGAGCCAAGTGGGATTGGTGTACTGGTCATTACCTGCCAGTATCATCAAGATTGGGTGAAAAAATGTTTGCTGAGATTTCAGGAAACTCGTAGTTTTTTGGAAGCTTGGCAACCCCTTTCAATGAAAGTGATTCTCGTCAGTCTCTGCTTGGGGCTACTTCAATAGGACACAAACCATAGCGATAGAACTTTGAACTACATTATTGTGCCAAGTTTCAAAGACCTAGTACAAACCGCGTTTGATTTAGAGTTCCAACTACATGTATCCATATAGGAGAAAACAGAGTGAAACCTAAACATGAAAACGGTTACTGCAAAGGAAGGGTTTAACCTAGAAGAACGAAATTTGGTGAGCCAAGTGGGATTGGTGTACTGATCATTACCTGCAAGTATCATCAAGATTGGATGAAAAAAGGTTTGCTGAGGTTTCAGGAAACTGTAGTTTTTTGGAAGCTTGGCAACCCCTTTCAATCAAGTGATTCTCGTCTTTCTCTGCTTGGGGCTACTTCAATAGGACACAAACCATAGCGATAGAATTGGAACTACATTATTGTGCCAAGTTTCAAAGACGTAGCACAAACCGTGTTTGATTTAGAGTTCCAACTACATGTATCCATATAGGAGAAAACAGAGTGAAACCTAAACATGAAAACGGTTACTGCAAACGAACGGTTTAACCTAGAGGAACGAAATTTGGTGAGCCAAGTGGGTTTGGTGTACTGATCATTACCTGCAAGTATCATCAAGATTGGGTGAAAAAATGTTTGCTGAGATTTCAGGAAACTCGTAGTTTTTTGGAAGCTTGGCAACCACTTTCAATGAAAGTGATTCTCTCAGTCTCTGCTTGGGGCTACTTCAAAGGGACACAAACCATAGCGATAGAACTTGGAACTACATTATTGTGCCAAGTGTCAAAGAGCTAGCACAAACCGTGTTTGATTTAGAGTTCCAACTACATGTATCCATATAGGAGAAAAAGACTGAAACCCAAACATGAAAACGGTTACTGCAAAGGAACGGTTTAACCTAGAAGAACGAAATTTGGAGAGTCAAGTGGGATTGGTGTACTGTTCATTACTTGCCAGTATCATCAAGATTGGGAGAAAAAATGTTTGCTGAGATTTCAGGAATCTCGTAGGTTTTTGGAAGCTTGGCAACCCATTTCAATGAAAGTGATTCTCGTCAGTCTCTGCTTGGGGCTACTTCAATAGGACACAAACCATAGCGACAGAACTTGGAACTACATTATTGTGCCAAGTTTCAAAGAGCTAGTACAAACCGCGTTTGATTTAGAGTTCCAACTACATGTATCCATGTAGGAGAAAACAGAGTGAAACCTAAACATGAAAACGGTTACTGCAACGGAAGGGTTTAACCTAGAAAAACGAAATTTGGTGAGCTAAGTGGGATTGGTGTACTGATCATTACCTGCAAGTATCATCAAGATTTGGTGAAAAAAGTTTTGCTGAGGTTTCAGGAAACTCGTAGTTTTTTGGATGCTTGGCAACCCCTTTCAATCAAGTGATTCTCGTCAGTCTCTGCTTGGGGCTACTTCAATAGGACACAAACCATAGCGTTAGAACTTGGAACTACATTATGGTGCCAAATTGCAAAGAGCTAGCACAAACCGTGCTTGATTTAGAGTTCCAACTACATGTATCCATATAGTAGAAAACAGAGTGAAACCTGATCATGAAAACGGTTACTGCAGAGGAACGGTTTAACCTAGAAGAACGAAATTTGGTGAGCCCAGTGGGATTGGTGTACTGATCATTACCTGCAAGTATCATAGAGATTGGGTGAAAAAATGTTTGCTGAGATTTCAGGAAACTCGTAGATTTTTGGAAGCTTGGCAACCCCTTTCAATGAAAGTGATTCTCGTCAGTCTCTGCTTTCGGCTACTTCAATAGGACACAAACCATAGCGAAAGAACTTGGAACTACATTATTGTGCCAAGTTTCAACGAGCTAGCACAAACCGTATTTGATTTAGAGTTTCCAACTACATGTATCCTTATAGGAGAAAACAGAGTGAATCCTAAACATGAAAACGGTTACTGCAAACGAACGGTTTAACCTAGAAGAACGAAATTTGGAGAGCCAAGTGGGATTGGTGCACTGTTCATTACTTGCCAGTATCATCAAGATTGGGAGAAAAAATGTTTGCTGAGATTTCAGGAAACTCGTAGATTTTTGGAAGCTTCGCAACCCCTTTCAATGAAAGTGATTCTCGTCAGTCTCTGCTTGGGGCTACTTCAATAGGACACATACCATAGCGATAGAACTTTGAACTACATTATTGTGCCAAGTTTCAAAGAGCTAGTACAAACCGCGTTTTTTTTAGAGTTCCAACTACATGTATCCATATAGGAGAAAACAGCGTGAAACCTAAACATGAAAACGGTTACTGCAAACGAACGGTTTAACCTAGAAGAACGAAATTTGGTGAGCCTAGTGGGATTGGTGTACTGATCATTACCTGCAAGTATCATCAAGATTGGGTGAAAAAAGGTTTGCTGAGGTTTCAGGAAACTCGTAGTTTTTTGGATGCTTGGCAACCCCTTTCAATGAAAGTAATTCTCATCAGTCTCTGCTTGGGGCTACTGCAATAGGACACAAACCATAGCGATAGAACTTGGAACTGCATTATTGTGCCAAGTTTCAAAGAGCTAGCACAAACCATGTTTGATTTAGAGTTCCAACTACATGTATCCATAAAGGAGAAAACAGAGTGAAACGTAAACATGAAAACGGTTACTGCAAACGAACGGTTTAAACTAGAAGAACGATATTTTGTGAGCCAAGTGGGATTGGTGTACTGATCATTACCTGCCAGTATCATCAAGATTGGGTGAAAAAATGTTTGCTGAGATTTCAGGAAACTCGTAGTTTTTTGGAACCTTGGCAACCACTTTCAATGAAATTGATTCTCGTCAGTCTCTGCTTGGGCTACGTCAAAGGGACACAAACCATACCGATAGAACTTGGAACTACATTATTGTGCCAAGTGTCAAATAGCTAGCACAAACCGTGTTTGATTTAGAGTTCCAACTACATGTATCCATATAGTAGAAAACAGACTGAAACCCAAACATGAAAACGGTTACTGCAAAGGAACGGTTTAACCTAGAAGAACGAAATTTGGAGAGTCAAGTGGGATTGGTGTACTGATCATTACCTGCAAGTATCATCAAGATTGGGTGAAATAATGTTTGCTGAGATTTCAGGAAACTTGTAGTTTTTTGGAAGTTTGGCAACCCCTTTCAATGTAAGTAATTCTCATCAGTGTCTGCTTGGGGCTACTGCAATAGGACACAAAGCATAGCGATAGAACTTGGAACTGCATTATTGTGCCAAGTTTCAAAGAGCTAGCACAAACCGTGTTTGATTTAGAGTTCCAACTACATGTATCCATAAAGGAGAAAACAGAGTGAAACCTAAACATGAAAACGGTTACTGCAAACGAACGGTTTCACCTAGAAGAACGATATTTGGTGAGCCAAGTGGGATTGGTGTACTGATCATTACCTGCCAGTATCATCAAGATTGGGTGAAAAAATGTTTGCTGAGATTTCAGGAAACTCGTAGTTTTTTGGAAGCTTGGCAACCCCTTTCAATGAAAGTGATTCTCGTCAGTCTCTGCTTGGGGCTACTTCAATAGGACACAAACCATAGCGATAGAACTTGGAACTACATTATTGTGCCAACTTTCAAAGAGCTAGTACAAACCGCGTTTGATTTAGAGTTCCAACTACATGTATCCATACAAGAGAAAACAGAGTGAAACCTAAACATGAAAACGGTTACTGCAAAGGATCCGTTTAACCTAGAAGAACGAAATTTGGTGAGCCAAGTGGGACTGCAGTACTGATCATTACCTGCAAGTATCATCAAGATTGGGTGAAAAAATGTTTGCTGAGATTTCAGGAAACTCGTATTTTTGGGAAGCTTGGCAACCCCTTTCAATGAAAGTGATTCTTGTCAGTCTCTCTTGGGGCTACTTCAATAGACACAAACCATCTCGATAGAACTTGGAACTACATTATTGTGCCAGGTTTCAAAGAGCTAGCACAAACCGTGTTTGATTTAGAGTTCCAACTACATGTATCCATATAGGAGAAAACAGAGTGAAACCTAAACATGAAAACGGTTACAGCAAAGGAACGGTTTAACCTAGAAGAACGAAATTCAGTGAGCCAAATGGGATTGGTGTACTAATCATTACATGCAAGTATCATCAAGATTGGGTGAAAAAATGTTTGCTGAGATTTCAGGAAACTCGTAGTTTTTTGGAAACATGGCAACCCCTTTCAATGAAAGTGATTCTCGTCAGTCTCTGCTTGGGGCTACTTCCATAGGACACAAACCATAGCCATAGAACTTGGAACTACATTATTGTGCCAAGTTTCAAAGAGCTAGCACAAACCGTGTTTGATTTAGAGTTCCAACTACATGTATCCATATAAGAGAAAACAGAGTGAAACCTAAACATGAAAACGGTTACTGCAAAGGATCCGTTTAACCTAGAAGAACGAAATTTTGTGAGCCAAGTGGGACTGCGGTACTGATCATTACCTGCAAGTATCATCAAGATTGGGTGAAAAAATGTTTGCTGAGATTTCAGGAAACTCGTAGTTTTTCGGAAGCTTGGCAACCCCTTTCAATGAAAGTGATTCTTGTCAGTCTCTGCTTGGGGCTACTTCAATAGACACAATCAATCACGATAGAACTTGGAACTACATTATTGTGCCAGGTTTCAAAGAGCTAGCACAAACCGTGTTTGATTTGGAGTTCCAACTACATGTATCCATATAGGAGAAAACAGCGTGAAACTTAAACATGAAAACGGTTACTGCAAAGGAACGGTTTAACCTAGAAGAAGGACATTTGGTGATTCTAGTGGGATTGGTGTACTGATAATTAAATGGAAGTATCATCAAGATTGGGTGAAAAAATGATTGCTGAGATTTCAGGAAACTCGTAGTTTTTTGGAAGCTTGGCAACCCCTTTCAATGAAAGTGATTCTCGTCAGTCTCTGCTTGGGGTACTTCCAAAGGACACAAACCACAGCCATAGAACTTGGAACTACATTATTGTGCCAAGTTTCAAAGAGCTAGCACAAACCGTGTTTGATTTAGAGTTCCAACTACATGTATCCATATAGGAGAAAACAGAGTGAAACCTAAACATGAAAACGGTGACTGCAAAGGAACGGTTTAACCTAGAAGATCGAAATTTGGTGACCCAAGTGGGATTGGTGTACTGATCATTACCTGCCAGTATCATCAAGTTTGGGTGAAAAAATGTTTGCTGAGATTTCAGGAAACTCGTAGTTTTTGGAAGCCCTTTCAATGAAAGTAATTCTCGTCAGTCTCTATTTGGGGCTACTTCCAAAGGACACAAACCATAGCTATAGAAGTTGGAATACATTATTGTGCCAAGTTTCAAAGAGCTAGCACAAACCGTGTTTGATTTAGAGTTCCAACTACATGTATCCATATAAGAGAAAACAGAGTGAAACCTACATATGAAAACGGATACTGCAAACGAACGGTTTAACCTAGAATAACGAAATTTGATGAGCCAAGTGGGATTGGTGTACTGATAATTAAATGGAAGTATCATCACGATTGGGAGAAAAAATATTTGCTGAGATTTCAGGAAACTCGTAGTTTTTTGGAAGCTTTCAAACCCTTTCAATGAAAGTGATTCTTGTCAATCTCTGCTTGGGGCTACTTCAATAGACACAAACCATCACGATAGAACTTGGAACTACATTATTGTGCCAGGTTTCAAAGAGCTAGCACAAACTGTGTTTGATTTAGAGTTCCAACTACATGTATCCATATAGGCGAAAACAGAGTGAATCCTAAACATGAAAACGGTTACTGCAAAGGAACGGTTTAACCTAGAAGAACGAAATTCAGTGAGCCAAGTGGGATTGGTGTACTTATCATTACATGCAAGTACCATCAAGATTGGGTGAAAAAATGTTTGCTGAGATTTCAGGAAACTCGTAGTTTTTGGAAGCTTGGCAACCCCGTTCAATGAAAGTGATTCTCGTCAGTCTCTGCTTGGGGCTACTTAGATAGGACACAAAATATAGCCATAGAACTTGGAACTACATTATTGTGCCAGGTTACAAAGAGCTAGCACAAACCGTGTTTGATTTAGAGTTCCAACTACATGTATCCATATAGTAGAAAACAGAGTGAAACCTAAACATGAAAACGGTTACTGCAAAGGATCCGTTTAACCTAGAGGAACGAAATTTGGTGAGCCAAGTGGGACTGGGGTACTGATCATTACCTACCAGTATCATCAAGATTGGGTGAAAAAATGTTTGCTGAGATTTCAGGAAACTCGTAGTTTTTTGGAAGCTTGGCAACCCCTTTCAATGAAAGTGATTCTCGTCAGTCTCTGCTTGGGGCTACTTCCAAAGGACACAAACCACAGCCATAGAACTTGGAACTACATTATTGTGCCAAGTTTCAAGAGCTAGCACAAACCGTGTTTGATTTAGAGTTCCAACTACATGTATCCATATAGGAGAAAACAGAGTGAAACCTAAACATGAAAACGGTTACTGCAAAGGATCCGTTTAACCTAGAAGAACGAAATTTGGTGAGCCAAGTGGGACTGCGGTACTGATCATTACCTGCAAGTATCATCAAGATTGGGTGAAAAAATGTTTGCTGAGATTTCAGGAAACTTGTAGTTTTCTGGAAGCTTGGCAAACCCTTTCAGTGAAAGTGATTCTCGTCAGTCTCTGCTAGGGGCTACTTCCAAAGGACACAAACCATAGCTATAGAACTTGGAATTACATTATTGTGCCAAGTTTCAAAGAGCTAGCAAAAACCGTGTTTGATTTAGAGTTCCAACTACATGTATCCATATAGGAGAAAACAGAGTGAAACCTATATATGAAAACGGATACTGCAAAGGAACGGTTTAACCTAGAAGAATGAAATTTGGTGAGCCAAGTGGGATTGGTGTACTGATCATTAAATGGAAGTATCATCAAGATTGGGTGAAAAAATATTTGCTGAGATTTCAGGAAACTCGTAGTTTTTTGGAAGCTTGGCAACCCCTTTCAATGAAAGTGATTCTTGTCAGTCTCTGCTTGGGGCAACTTCAATAGACACAAACCATCACGATAGAACTTGGAACTACTTTATTGTGCCAGGTTACAAAGAGCTAGCACAAACCGTGTTTGATTTAGAGTTCCAACTACATGTATCCATAAGGCGAAAACAGAGTGAATCCTAAACATGAAAACGGTTACTGCAAAGGAACGGTTTAACCTAGAAGAACGAAATTCAGTGGGCCAAGTGGGATTGGTGTACTAATCATTACATGCAAGTACCATCAAGATTGGGTGAAAAAATGTTTGCTGAGATTTCAGGAAAATCGTAGTTTTTGGAAGCTTGGCAACCCCTTTCAATGAAAGTGATTCTCGTCAGTCTCTGCTTGGGGCTACTTCCATAGGACACAAACCATAGCCATAGAACTTGGAACTACATTATTGTGCCAAGTTTCAAAGTGCTAGCACAAACCGTGTTTGATTTAGAGTTCCAACTACATGTATCCATATAAGAGAAAACAGCGTGATACCTAAACATGAAAACGGTTACTGCAAAGGAACGGTTTAACCTAGAAGAAGGACATTTGGTGATTTTAGTGGGATTGGTGTACTGATAATTAAATGGAAGTATCATCAAGATTGGGTGAAAAAATGATTGCTGAGATTTCAGGAAACTCGTAGTTTTTTGGAATCTTGGCAACCACTTTCAATGAAATTGATTCTTGTCAGTCTCTGCTTGGGGCTACTTCAATAGACACAAACCATCACGATAGAACTTGGAACTACATTATTGTGCCAAGTTTCAAAGAGCTAGCACAAACCGTGTTTGATTTAGAGTTCCAACTACATGTATCCATATAGGGGAAAACATAGTGAATCCTAAACATGAAAACGGTTACAGCAAAGGAACGGTTTAACCTAGAAGAACGAAATTTGGTGAGCCAAATGGGATTGGTGTACTAATCATTACATGCAAGTATCATCAAGATTGGGTGAAAAAATGTTTGCTGAGATTTCAGGAAACTCGTAGTTTTTTGGAAACTTGGCAACCCCTTTCAATGAAAGTGATTCTCGTCAGTCTCTGCTTGGGGCTACTTCCATAGGACACAAACCATAGCCATAGAACTTGGAACTACATTATTGTGCCAAGTTTCAAAGAGCTAGCACAAACCGTGTTTGATTTAGAGTTCCAACTACATGTATCCATATAAGAGAAAACAGAGTGAAACCTAAACATGAAAACGGTTACTGCAAAGGATCCGTTTAACCTAGAAGAACGAAATTTTGTGAGCCAAGTGGGACTGCGGTACTGATCATTACCTGCAAGTATCATCAAGATTGGGTGAAAAAATGTTTGCTGAGATTTCAGGAAACTCGTAGTTTTTCGGAAGCTTGGCAACCCCTTTCAATGAAAGTGATTCTTGTCAGTCTCTGCTTGGGGCTACTTCAATAGACACAATCAATCACGATAGAACTTGGAACTACATTATTGTGCCAGGTTTCAAAGAGCTAGCACAAACCGTGTTTGATTTGGAGTTCCAACTACATGTATCCATATAGGAGAAAACAGCGTGAAACTTAAACATGAAAACGGTTACTGCAAAGGAACGGTTTAACCTAGAAGAAGGACATTTGGTGATTCTAGTGGGATTGGTGTACTGATAATTAAATGGAAGTATCATCAAGATTGGGTGAAAAAATGATTGCTGAGATTTCACGAAACTCGTAGTTTTTTGGAAGCTTGGCAACCCCTTTCAATGAAAGTGATTCTCGTCAGTCTCTGCTTGGGGTACTTCCAAAGGACACAAACCACAGCCATAGAACTTGGAACTACATTATTGTGCCAAGTTTCAAAGAGCTAGCACAAACCGTGTTTGATTTAGAGTTCCAACTACATGTATCCATATAGGAGAAAACAGAGTGAAACCTAAACATGAAAACGGTGACTGCAAAGGAACGGTTTAACCTAGAAGATCGAAATTTGGTGACCCAAGTGGGATTGGTGTACTGATCATTACCTGCCAGTATCATCAAGTTTGGGTGAAAAAATGTTTGCTGAGATTTCAGGAAACTCGTAGTTTTGGAAGCCCTTTCAATGAAAGTAATTCTCGTCAGTCTCTACTTGGGGCTACTTCCAAAGGACACAAACCATAGCTATAGAAGTTGGAACTACATTATTGTGCCAAGTTTCAAAGAGCTAGCACAAACCGTGTTTGATTTAGAGTTCCAACTACATGTATCCATATAAGAGAAAACAGAGTGAAACCTACATATGAAAACGGATACTGCAAACGAACGGTTTAACCTAGAATAACGAAATTTGATGAGCCAAGTGGGATTGGTGTACTGATAATTAAATGGAAGTATCATCAAGATTGGGAGAAAAAATATTTGCTGAGATTTCAGGAAACTCGTAGTTTTTTGGAAGCTTTCAAACCCTTTCAATGAAAGTGATTCTTGTCAATCTCTGCTTGGGGCTACTTCAATAGACACAAACCATCACGATAGAACTTGGAACTACATTATTGTGCCAGGTTTCAAAGAGCTAGCACAAACTGTGTTTGATTTAGAGTTCCAACTACATGTATCCATATAGGCGAAAACAGAGTGAATCCTAAACATGAAAACGGTTACTGCAAAGGAACGGTTTAACCTAGAAGAACGAAATTCAGTGAGCCAAGTGGGATTGGTGTACTTATCATTACATGCAAGAACCATCAAGATTGGGTGAAAAAATGTTTGCTGAGATTTCAGGAAACTCGTAGTTTTTGGAAGCTTGGCAACCCCGTTCAATGAAAGTGATTCTCGTCAGTCTCTGCTTGGGGCTACTTAGATAGGACACAAAATATAGCCATAGAACTTGGAACTACATTATTGTGCCAGGTTACAAAGAGCTAGCACAAACCGTGTTTGATTTAGAGTTCCAACTACATTTATCCATATAGTAGAAAACAGAGTGAAACCTAAACATGAAAACGGTTACTGCAAAGGATCCGTTTAACCTAGAGGAACGAAATTTGGTGAGCCAAGTGGGACTGGGGTACTGATCATTACCTGCATGTATCATCAAGATTGGGTGAAAAAATGTTTGCTGAGATTTCAGGAAACTAGTAGTTTTTTGGAAGCTTGGCAACCCCTTTCAATGAAAGTGATTCTCGTCAGTCTCTGCTTGGGGCTACTTCCAAAGGACACAAACCATAGCTATAGAACTTGGAACTACATTATTGTGCCAAGTTTCAAAGAGCTAGCACAAACCGTGTTTGATTTAGAGTTCCAACTACATGTATCCATATAGGAGAAAACAGAGTGAAACCTACATATGAAAACGGATACTGCTAAGGAACGGTTTAACCTAGAAGAACGAAATTCAGTGAGCGAAGTGGGATTGGTGTACTGATAATTACATGCAAGTATCATCAAGATTGGGTGAAAAAATGTTTGCTGAGATTTCAGGAAACTAGTAGTTTTTTGGAAGCTTGGCAACCCCTTTCAATGAAAGTGATTCTCGTCAGTCTCTGCTTGGGGCTACTTCCAAAGGACACAAACCATAGCTATAGAACTTGGAACTACATTATTGTGCCAAGTTTCAAAGAGCTAGCACAAACCGTGTTTGATTTAGAGTTCCAACTACATGTATCTATATAGGAGAAAACAGAGTGAAACCTACATATGAAAACGGATACTGCTAAGGAACGGTTTAACCTAGAAGAACGAAACTCAGTGAGCCAAGTGGGATTGGTGTACTGATCATTACCTGCCAGTATCATCAAGATTGGGTGAAAAAATGTTTGCTGAGGTTTCAGGAAACTCTTAGTTTTTTGGAAGCTTGGCAACCCCTTTCAATGAAAGTGATTCTCGTCAGTCTCTGCTTGGGGCTACTTCCAAAGGACACAAACCATAGCCATAGAACTTTTAACTATATTATTCTGCGAAGTTTCAAAGAGCTAGCACAAACCGTGTTTGATTTAGAGTTCCAACTACATGTATCCATATAGGAGAAAACAGAGTATAACCTAAACATGAAAACGGTTACTGCAAAGGATCCGTTTAAACTAGAAGAACGAAATTTGGTGAGCCAAGTGGGACTGGGGTACTGATCATTACCTGCCAGTATCATCAAGATTGGGTGAAAAAATGATTGCTGAGATTTCAGGAAACTCGTAGTTTTTTGGAAGCTTGGCAACCCCTTTCAATGAAAGTGATTCTCGTCAGTCTCTGCTTGGGGCTACTTCCAAAGGACACAAACCATAGCTATAGAACTTGGAACTACATTATTGTGCCAAGTTTCAAAGAGCTAGCAAAAACCGTGTTTGATTTAGAGTTCCAACTACATGTATCCATATAGGAGAAAACAGAGTGAAACCTACATATGAAAACGGATACTGCAAAGGAACGGTTTAACCTAGAAGAACGATATTTGGTGAGCCAAGTGGGATTGGTGTACTGATCATTAAATGGAAGTATCATCAAGATTGGGTGAAAAAATGTTTGCTGAGATTTCAGGAATCTCGTAGTTTTTTGGAAGCTTGGCAACCCCATTCAATGAAAGTGATTCTTGTCAGTCTCTGCTTGGGGCTACTTCAATAGACACAAACCATCACGATAGAACTTGGAACTACATTATTGTGCCAGGTTTCATAGAGCTAGCACAAACCGTGTTTGATTTAGAGTTCCAACAACATGTATCCATATAGGCGAAAACAGAGTGAATCCTAAACATGAAAACGGTTACTGCAAAGGAACGGTTTAACCTAGAAGAACGAAATTCAGTGAGCCAAGTGGGATTGGTGTACTGATCATTACATGCAAGTATCATCAAGATTGGGTGAAAAAATGTTTGCTGAGATTTCAGGAAACTCGTAGTTTTTTGGAAGCTTGGCAACCCCTTTCAATGAAAGTGATTCTCGTCAGTCTCTGCTTGGGGCTACTTCCATAGGACACAAACCATAGCCATAGAACTTGGAACTACATTATTGTGACAAGTTTCAAAGAGCTAGCACAAACCGTGTTTGATTTAGAGTTCCAACTACATGTATCCATATAGGAGAAAACAGCGTGAAACCTAAACATGAAAACGGTTACTGCAAAGGAACGGTTAACCTAGAAGAACGAAATTTGGTGAGTCAAGTGGGACTGGTGTACTGATCATTACCTGCCAATATCATTAAGATTGGGTGAAAAAATGATTGCTGAGATTTCAGGAAACACGTAGTTTTTTGGAAGCTTGGCAACCCCTTTCAATGAAAGGGATTCTCGTCAGTCTCTGCTTGTGGCTACTTCCAAAGCACACAAACCATAGCCATAGAACTTGGAACTACATTATTGTGCCAAGTTTCAAAGAGCTAGCACAAACCGTGTTTGATTTAGAGTTCCAACTACATGTATCCATATAGGAGAAAACAGAGTGAAATCTAAACATGAAAACGGTTACTGCAAAGGAACGGTTTAACCTAGAAGAAGGACATTTGGTGATTCTAGTGGGATTCGTGTACTGATAATTAAATGGAAGTATCATCAAGATTGGGTGAAAAAGTGATAGCTGTGATTTCAGGAAACTCGTAGTTTTTGGAAGCTTGGCAACGCCTTTCAATGAAAGTGATTCTTGTCAGTCTCTGCTTGGGTCTACTTCCATAGGACACAAACCATAGCCATAGAACTTGGAACTCCATTATTGTGCCAAGTTTCAAAGAGCTAGCACAAACCGTGTTTGATTTAGATTTCCAACTACATGTATCCATATAGGAGAAAACAGAGTGAAACCTAAACATGAAAACGGTTACTGCAAAGGATCCGTTTAACCTAGAAGAACGAAATTTGGTGAGCCAAGTGGGACTGGGGTACTGATCATTACCTGCGAGTATCATCAAGTTTGGGTGAAAAAATGTTTGCTGAAATTTCAGGAAACTCGTCGTTTTTTGGAAGCTTGGCAACCCCTTTCAATGAAAGTGATTCTCGTCAGTCTCTGCTTGGGGCTACTTCCAAAGGACACAAACCACAGCCATAGAACTTGGAACTACATTATTGTGCCAAGTTTCAAAGAGCTAGCACAAACCGTGTTTGATTTAGAGTTCCAACTACATGTATCCATATAGGAGAAAACAGAGTGAAACATAAACATGAAAACGGTTACTGCAAAGGATCCGTTTAACCTAGAAGAACGAAATTTGGTGAGCCAAGTGGGACTGGGGTACAGATCATTACCTGTCAGTATCATCAAGATTGGGTGAAAAAATGTTTGCTGAGACTTCAGGAAACTCGTAGTTTTTTGGAAGCTTGGCAACCCCTTTCAATGAAAGTGATTCTCGTCAGTCTCTGCTTGGAGCTACTTCCAAAGGACACAAACCATAGCTATATAACTTGGAACTACATTATTGTGCCACGTTTCAAAGAGCTAATACAAACCGTCTTGGATTTAGAGTTCCAACTACATGTATCCATATAGGAGAAAACAGAGTATAACCTAAACATGAAAACGGTTACTGCAAAGGATCCGTTTAACCTAGAAGAACGAAATTTGGTGAGCCAAGTGGGATTGGTGTACTGATCATTAAATGGAAGTATCATCAAGATTGGGTGAAAAAATATTTGCTGAGATTTCAGGAAACTCGTAGTTTTTTGGAAGCTTGGCAACCCCTTTCAATGAAAGTGATTCTCGTCAGTCTCTGTTGGGGCTACTTCCAAAGGACACAAACAACAGCCATAGAACTTGAAACTACATTATTGTGCCAAGTTTCAAAGAGCTAACACAAACCGTGTTTGATTTAGAGTTCCAAATACATGTATCCATATAGGCGAAAACAGAGTGAATCCTAAACATGAAAACGGTTACTGCAAAGGAACGGTTTAACCTAGAAGAACGAAATTCAGTGAGCCAAGTGGGACTGGTGTACTGATCATTACCTGCCATTATCATCAAGATTGGGTGAAAAAATGTTTGCTGAGATTTCAGGAAACTCGTAGTTTTTGGAAGCTTGTCAACCCCTTTCAATGAAAGTGATTCTCGTCAGTCTCTGCTTGGGGCTACTTCCATAGGACACAAACAACAGCCATAGAACTTGGAACTACATTATTGTGCCAAGTTTCAAAGAGCTAGCACAAACTGTGTTTGATTTAGAGTTCCAAATACATGTATCCATATAGGAGAAAACAGCGTGAAACCTAAACATGAAAACGGTTACTGCAAAGGATCCGTTTAACCTAGAAGAACGAAATTTGGTGAGCCAAGTGGGACTGGGGTACTGATCATTACCTGCAAGTATCATCAAGTTTGGGTGAAAAAATGTTTGCTGAGATTTCAGGAAACTCGTAGTTTTTTGGAAGATTGGCAACCCCTTTCAATGAAAGTGATTCTCGTCAGTCTCTGCTTGGGGCTACTTCCAAAGGACACAAACCATAGCTATAGAACTTGGAACTACAATTTGTGCCAAGTTTCAAAGAGCTAGCACAAACCGTGTTTGATTTAGAGTTCCAACTACATGTATCCATATAGGAGAAAACAGAGTGAAACCTAAACATGAAAACGGATACTGAAAAGGAACAGTTTAACCTAGAAGAACGAAATTTGGTGAGCCAAGTGGGATTGGTGTACTGATCATTAAATGGAAGTATCATCAAGATTGGGTGAAAAAATGTTTGCTGAGATTTCAGGAATCTCGTAGTTTTTTGGAAGCTTGGCAACCCCATTCAATGAAAGTGATTCTTGTCAGTCTCTGCTTGGGGCTACTTCAATAGACACAAACCATCACGATAGAACTTGGAACTACATTATTGTGTCAGGTTTCATAGAGCTAGCACAAACCGTGTTTGATTTAGAGTTCCAACTACATGTATCCATATAGGCGAAAACAGAGTGAATCCTAAACATGAAAACGGTTACTGCAAAGGAACGGTTTAACCTAGAAGAACGAAATTCAGTGAGTCAAGTGGGATTGGTGTACTGATCATTACCTGCCAGTATCATCAAGATTGGGTGAAAAAATGTTTGCTGAGATTTCAGGAAACTCGTAGTTTTTGGAAGCTTGGCAACCCCTTTCAATGAAAGTGATTCTTGTCAGTCTCTGCTTGGGGCTACTTCCATCAGACACAAACCATAGCCATAGAACTTGAAACTACATTATTGTGCCAAGTTTCAAAGAGCTAGCACAAACCGTGTTTGATTTAGAGTTCCAACTACATGTATCCATATAGGAGAAAACAGAGTGAAACCTAAACATGAAAACGGTTACTGCAAAGGATCCGTTTAACCTAGAAGAACAAAATTTGGTGAGCCAAGTGGGATTGCGGTACTGATCATTACCTGCAAGTATCATCAAGATTGGGTGAAAAAATGTTTGCTGAGATTTCAGGAAACTCGGAGTTTTCTGGAAGCTTGGCAACCCCTTTCAATGAAAGTGATTCTCGTCAGTCTCTGCTTGGGGCTACTTCCAAAGGACACAAACCATAGCTATAGAACTTGGAACTACATTATTGTGCCAAGTTTCAAAGAGCTAGCACAAACCGTGTTTGATTTAGAGTTCCAACTACATGTATCCATATAGGAGAAAACAGAGTGAAACCTACATATGAAAACGGATACTGCAAAGGAACGGTTTAACCTAGAAGAACGAAATTTGGTGAGGCAAGTGGGATTGGTGTACTGATCATTAAATGGAAGTATCATCAAAATTGGGTGAAAAAATGATTGCTGAGATTTCAGGAAACTCGTAGTTTTTTGGAAGCTTGGCAACCCCTTTTCAATGAAAGTGATTCTTGTCAGTCTCTGCTTGGGGCTACTTCAATAGACACAAACCATCACGATAGAACTTGGAACTACATTATTGTGCCAGGTTTCAAAGAGCTAGCACAAACCGTGTTTGATTTAGAGTTCCAACTACATGTATCCATATAGGCGAAAACAGAGTGAATCCTAAACATGAAAACGGTTACTGCAAAGGAACGGTTTAACCTAGAAGAACGAAATTCAGTGAGTCAAGTGGGATTGGTGTACTGATCATTACCTGCCAGTATCATCAAGATTGGGTGAAAAAATGTTTGCTGAGATTTCAGGAAACTCGTAGTTTTTGGAAGCTTGGCAACCCCTTTCAATGAAAGTGATTCTTGTCAGTCTCTGCTTGGGGCTACTTCCATCAGACACAAACCATAGCCATAGAACTTGAAACTACATTATTGTGCCAAGTTTCAAAGAGCAAGCAGAAACCGTCTTTGATTTAGAGTTCCAACTACATGTATCCATATAGGAGAAAACAGCGTGAAACCTAAACATGAAAACGGTTACTGCAAAGGAACGGTTAACCTAGAAGAACGAAATTTGGTGAGTCAAGTGGGACTGGTGTACTGATCATTACCTGCCAGTATCATTTAGATTGGGTGAAAAAATGATTGCTGAGATTTCAGGAAACACGTAGTTTTTTGGAAGCTTGTCAACCCCTTTCAATGAAAGTGATTCTCATCAGTCTCTGCTTGGGGCTACTTCCAAAGGCCACAAACCATAGCCATAGAACTTGGAACTACATTATTGTGCCAAGTTTCAAAGAGCTAGCACAAACCGTGTTTGATTTAGAGTTCCAACTACATGTATCCATATAGGAGAAAACAGAGTATAACCTAAACATGAAAACGGTTACTGCAAAGGATCCGTTTAACCTAGAAGAACGAAATTTGGTGAGCCAAGTGGGACTGGGGTACAGATCATTACCTGCCAGTATCATCAAATTGGGTGAAAAAATGTTTGCTGAGACTTCAGGAAACTCGTAGTTTTTTGGAAGCTTGGCAACCCCTTTCAATGAAAGTGATTCTCGTCAGTCTCTGCTTGGAGCTACTTCCAAAGGACACAAACAACAGCCATAGAACTTGGAACTACATTATTGTGCCAAGTTTCAAAGAGCTAGCACAAACCGTGTTTGATTTAGAGTTCCAACTACATGTATCCATATAGGAGAAAACAGAGTGAAACCTACATATGAAAACGGATACTGCAAAGGAACGGTTTAACCTAGAAGAACGAAATTTGGTGAGGCAAGTGGGATTGTGTACTGATCATTAAATGGAAGTATCATCAAAATTGGGTGAAAAATGATTGCTGAGATTTCAGGAAACTCGTAGTTTTTTGGAAGCTTGGCAACCCCTTTCAATGAAAGTGATTCTTGTCAGTCTCTGCTTGGGGCTACTTCAATAGACACAAACCATCACGATAGAACTTGGAACTACATTATTGTGCCAGGTTTCAAAGAGCTAGCACAAACCGTGTTTGATTTAGAGTTCCAACTACATGTATCCATATAGGCGAAAACAGAGTGAATCCTAAACATGAAAACGGTTACTGCAAAGGAACGGTTTAACCTAGAAGAACGAAATTCAGTGAGTCAAGTGGGATTGGTGTACTGATCATTACCTGCCAGTATCATCAAGATTGGGTGAAAAAATGTTTGCTGAGATTTCAGGAAACTCGTAGTTTTTGGAAGCTTGGCAACCCCTTTCAATGAAAGTGATTCTTGTCAGTCTCTGCTTGGGGCTACTTCCATCAGACACAAACCATAGCCATACAACTTGGAACTACATTATTGTGCCAAGTTTCAAAGAGCTAGCACAAACCGTCTTTGATTTAGAGTTCCAACTACATGTATCCATATAGGAGAAAACAGCGTGAAACCTAAACATGAAAACGGTTACTGCAAAGGAACGGATTAACCCAGAAGAAGGACATTTGGTGATTCTAGTGGGATTGGTGTACTGATAATTAAATGGAAGTATCATCAAGATTGGGTGAAAAAATGACTGCTGTGATTTCAGGAAACTCGTAGTTTTTTGGAAGCTTGGCAACCCCTTTCAATTAAAGTGATTCTCGTCAGTCTCTGCTTGGGCTACTTCCAAAGGACACAAACCATAGCCATAGAATTTGGAACTACATTATTGTGCCAAGTTTCAAAGATCTAGCACAAACCGTGATTGATTTAGAGTTCCAACTACATGTATCCATATAGGAGAAAACAGAGTGAAACCTAAACATGAAAACGGTTACTGCAAAGGATCCGTTTAACCTAGAAGAACGAAATTTGGTGAGCCAAGTGGGACTGGGGTACTGATCATTACCTGCAAGTATCATCAAGATTGGGTGAAAAAATGTTTGCTGAGATTTCAGGAAACTCGTAGTTTTTTGGAAGCTTGGCAACCCCTTTCAATGAAAGTGATTCTCGTCAGTCTCTGCTTGCGGCTACTTCCAAAGGACACAAACCGTAGCTATAGAACTTGGAACTACATTATTGTGCCAAGATTCAAAGAGCTAGCACAAACCATGTTTGATTTAGAGTTCCAACTACATGTATCCATATAGGAGAAAACAGAGTGAAACCTACATATGAAAACGGATACTGCAAAGGAACGGTTTAACCTAGAAGAACGAAATTTGGTGAGCCAATTGGGATTGGTTTTCTGATCATTAAATGGAAGTATCATCAAGATTGGGTGAAAAAATGTTTGCTGAGATTTCAGGAAACTCGTAGTTTTTTGGAAGCTTGGCAACCCCTTTCAAAGAAAGTGATTCTTGTCAGTCTCTGCTTGGGGCTACTTCAATAGACACAAACCATCATGATAGTACTTGGAACTACATTATTGTGCCAGGTTTCAAAGAGCTAGCACAAACCGTGTTTGATTTAGAGTTCCAACACATGTATCCATATAGGCGAAAACAGAGTGAATCCTAAACATGAAAACGGTTACTGCAAAGGAAAGGTTTAACCTAGAAGAACGAAATTCAGTGAGTCAAGTGGGATTGGTGTACTGATCATTACTTGCCAGTATCATCAAGATTGGGTGAAAAAATGTTTGCTGATATTTCAGGAAACTCGTAGTTTTTGGAAGCTTGGCAACCACTTTCAATGAAAGTGATTCTTGTCAGTCTCTGCTTGGGGCTACTTCCATAGGATACAAACCATAGCCATAGAACTTGGAACTACATTATTGTGCCACGTTTCAAAGAGCTAGCACAAACCGTGTTTGATTTAGAGTTCCAACTACATGTATCCATATAGGAGAAAACAGCGTGAAACTTAAACATGAAAACGGTTACTGCAAAGGAACGGTTTAACCCAGAAGAAGGACATTTGGTGATTCTAGTGGGATTGGTGTACTGATAATTAAATGGAAGTATCATCAAGATTGGGTGAAAAAATGATTGCTGTGATTTCAGGAAACTCGTAGTTTTTTGGAAGCTTGGCAACCCCTTTCTATGAAAGTGATTCTCGTCAGTCTCTGCTTGGGGCTACTTCCAAAGGACAAAAACCATAGCCATAGAACTTGGAACTACATTATTGTGCCAAGTTTCAAAGACCTAGCACAAACCGTGTTTGATTTAGAGTTCCAACTACATGTATCCATATAGGAGAAAACAGAGTGAAACCTAAACATGAAAACGGTTACTGCAAAGGATCCGTTTAACCTAGAAGAACGAAATTTGGTGAGCCAAGTGGGACTGGTGTACTGATCATTACCTGCAAGTATCATCAAGATTGGGTGAAAAAATGTTTGCTGAGATTTCAGGAAACTCGTAGTTTTTTGGAAGCTTGGCAACCCCTTTCAATTAAAGTGATTCTCGTCAGTCTCTGCTTGAGGCTACTTCCAAAGGACACAAACCGTAGCTATAGAACTTGGAACTACATTATTGTGCCAAGATTCAAAGAGCTAGCACAAACCATGTTTGATTTAGAGTTCCAACTACATGTATCCATATAGGAGAAAACAGAGTGAAACCTACATATGAAAACGGATACTGCAAAGGAACGGTTTAACCTAGAAGAACGAAATTTGGTGAGCCAATTGGGATTGGTTTTCTGATCATTAAATGGAAGTATCATCAAGATTGGGTGAAAAAATGTTTGCTGAGATTTCAGGAAACTCGTAGTTTTTGGAAGCTTGGCAACCCCTTTCAAAGAAAGTGATTCTTGTCATTCTCTGCTTGGGGCTACTTCAATAGACTCAAACCATCACGATAGAACTTGGAACTACATTATTGTGCCAGGTTTCAAAGAGCTAGCACAAACCGTGTTTGATTTAGAGTTCCAACTACATGTATCCATATAGGCGAAAACAGAGTGAATCCTAAACATGAAAACGGTTACTGCAAAGGAACGGTTTAACCTAGAAGAACGAAATTCAGTGAGTCAAGTGGGATTGGTGTACTGATCATTACTTGCCAGTATCATCAAGATTGGGTGAAAAAAATATTGCTGATATTTCAGGAAACTCGTAGTTTTTGGAAGCTTGGCAACCGCTTTCAATGAAAGTGATTCTTGTCAGTCTCTGCTTGGGGCTACTTCCATAGGATACAAACCATCGCCATAGAACTTGGAACTACATTATTGTGCCAAGTTTCAAAAAGCTAGCACAAACCGTGTTCATTTAGAGTTCCAACTACATGTATCCATATAGGAGAAAACAGTGTGAAACTTAAACATGAAAACGGTTACTGCAAAGGAACGGTTTAACCTAGAAGAAGGACATTTGGTGATTCTAGTGGGATTGGTGTACTGATAATTAAATGGAAGTATCATCAAGATTGGGTGAAAAAATGATTGCTGTGATTTCAGGAAACTCGTAGTTTTTTGGAAGCTTGGCAACCCCTTTCAATGAAAGTGATTCTCGTCAGTCTCTGCTTGGGGCTACTTCCAAAGGACACAAACCATAGCCATAGAACTTGGAACTACATTATTGTGCCAAGTTTCAAAGAGCGAGCACAAACCGTGTTTGATTTAGAGATCCAACTACATGTATCCATATAGGAGAAAACAGCGTGAAACCAAAACATGAAAACGGTTACTGCAAAGGAACGGATTAACCTAGAAGAAGGACATTTGGTGATTCTAGTGGGATTGGTGTACTGATAATTAAATGGAAGTATCATCAAGATTGGGTGAAAAAATGACTGCTGTGATTTCAGGAAACTCGTAGTTTTTTGGAAGCTTGGCAACCCCTTTCAATTAAAGTGATTCTCGTCAGTCTCTGCTTGGGCTACTTCCAAAGGACACAAACCATAGACATAGAATTTGGAACTACATTATTGTGCCAAGTTTCAAAGATCTAGCACAAACCGTGATTGATTTAGAGTTCCAACTACATGTATCCATATAGGAGAAAACAGAGTGAAACCTAAACATGAAAACGGTTACTGCAAAGGATCCGTTTAACCTAGAAGAACGAAATTTGGTGAGCCAAGTGGGACTGGGGTACTGATCATTACCTGCAAGTATCATCAAGATTGGGTGAAAAAATGTTTGCTGAGATTTCAGGAAACTCGTAGTTTTTTGGAAGCTTGGCAACCCCTTTCAATGAAAGTGATTCTCGTCAGTCTCTGCTTGGGGCTACTTCCAAAGGACACAAACCGTAGCTATAGAACTTGGAACTACATTATTGTGCCAAGATTCAAAGAGCTAGCACAAACCATGTTTGATTTAGAGTTCCAACTACATGTATCCATATAGGAGAAAACAGAGTGAAACCTACATATGAAAACGGATACTGCAAAGGAACGGTTTAACCTAGAAGAACGAAATTTGGTGAGCCAATTGGGATTGGTATTCTGATCATTAAATGGAAGTATCATCAAGATTGGGTGAAAAAATGTTTGCTGAGATTTCAGGAAACTCGTAGTTTTTTGGAAGCTTGGCAACCCCTTTCAAAGAAAGTGTTTCTTGTCAGTCTCTGCTTGGGGCTACTTCAATAGACACAAACCATCACGATAGTACTTGGAACTACATTATTGTGCCAGGTTTCAAAGAGCTAGCACAAACCGTGTTTGATTTAGAGTTCCAACACATGTATCCATATAGGCGAAAACAGAGTGAATCCTAAACATGAAAACGGTTACTGCAAAGGAACGGTTTAACCTAGAAGAACGAAATTCAGGGAGTCAAGTGGGATTGGTGTACTGATCATTACTTGCCAGTATCATCAAGATTGGGTGAAAAAATGTTTGCTGAGATTTCAGGAAACTCGTAGTTTTTGGAAGCTTGGCAACCACTTTCAATGAAAGTGATTCTTGTCAGTCTCTGCTTGGGGCTACTTCCATAGGATACAAACCATAGCCATAGAACTTGGAACTACATTATTGTGCCAAGTTTCAAAGAGCTAGCACAAACCGTGTTTGATTTAGAGTTCCAACTACATGTATCCATATAGGAGAAAACAGCGTGAAACTTAAACATGAAAACGGTTACTGCAAAGGAACGGTTTAACCCAGAAGAAGGACATTTGGTGATTCTAGTGGGATTGGTGTACTGATAATTAAATGGAAGTATCATCAAGATTGGGTGAAAAAATGATTGCTGTGATTTCAGGAAACTCGTAGTTTTTTGGAAGCTTGGCAACCCCTTTCAATGAAAGTGATTCTCGTCAGTCTCTGCTTGGGGCTACTTCCAAAGGACACAAACCATAGCCATAGAACTTGGAACTACATTATTGT
Source organism: Urocitellus parryii (assembly GCF_045843805.1). Lineage (NCBI taxonomy): Eukaryota > Metazoa > Chordata > Mammalia > Rodentia > Sciuridae > Urocitellus > Urocitellus parryii. The sequence goes on from NW_027551809.1 coordinate 42,080, forward strand.
GCCAAGTTTCAAAGAGCTAGCACAAACCGTGTTTGATTTAGAGTTCCAACTACATGTATCCATATAGGAGAAAACAGAGTGAAACCTAAACATGAAAACGGTTACTGCCAAGGATACGTTTAACCTAGAAGAACGAAATTTGGTGAGCCAAGTGGGACTGGTGTACTGATCATTACCTGCAAGTATCATCAAGATTGGGTGAAAAAATGTTTGCTGAGATTTCAGGAAACTCGTAGTTTTTTGGAAGCTTGGCAAACCCTTTCAATGAAAGTGATTCTCGTCAGTCTCTGCTTGGGGCTACTTCCAAAGGACACAAACCGTAGCTATAAAACATCGAACTACATTATTGTGCCAAGTTTCAAAGAGCTAGCACAAACCATGTTTGATTTAGAGTTCCAACTACATGTATCCATATAGGAGAAAACAGAGTGAAACCTACATATGAAAACGGATACTAAAAAGGAACGGTTTAACCTAGAAGAACGAAATTTGGTGAGCCAATTGGGACTGATGTTCTGATCATTACCTGCCAGTATCATCAAGATTGGGTGAAAAAATGTTTGCTGAGATTTCAGGAAACTCGTAGTTTTTTGGAAGCTTGGCAACCCCTTTCAATGAAAGTGATTCTTGTCAGTCTCTGCTTGGGGCTACTTCCATAGGACACAAACCATAGCCATAGAACTTGGAACTACATTATTGTGCCTAGTTTCAAAGAGCTAGCACAAACTGTGTTTGATTTAGACTTCCAACTACATGTATCCATATAGGAGAAAACAGCGTGAAACCTAAACATGAAAACGGTTAATGCAAAGGAGCGGTTTAACCTAGATGAAGGACATTTGGTGATTCTAGTGGGATTGGTGTACTGATAATTAAATGGAAGTATCATCAAGTTTGGGTGAAAAAATGATTGCTGTGATTTGAGGAAACTCGTAGTTTTTTGGAAGCTTGGCAACCCCTTTCAATGAAAGTGATTCTTGTCAGTCTCTGCTTGGGGCTACTTCAATAGACACAAACCATCACGATAGAACGTGGAACTACATTATTGTGCCAGGTTTCAAAGAGCTAGCACAAACCGTGTTTGATTTAGAGTTCCAACTACGTGTATCCATATAGGCGAAAACAGAGTGAATCCTAAACATGAAAACGGTTACTGCAAAGGAACGGTTTAACCTAGAAGAACGAAAATCAGTGAGTCAAGTGGGATTGGTGTACTGATCATTACCTGCCAGTATCATCAAGATTGGGTGAAAAAATGTTTGCTGAGATTTCAGGAAACTCGTAGTTTTTGGAAGCTTGGCAACCCCTTTCAATGAAAGTGATTCTTGTCAGTCTCTGCTTGGGGCTACTTCCATCAGACACAAACCATAGCCATACAACTTGGAACTACATTATTGTGCCAAGTTTCAAAGAGCTAGCACAAACCGTCTTTGATTTAGAGTTCCAACTACATGTATCCATATAGGAGAAAACAGCGTGAAACCTAAACATGAAAACGGTTACTGCAAAGGAACGGATTAACCTAGAAGAAGGACATTTGGTGATTCTAGTGGGATTGGTGTACTGATAATTAAATGGAAGTATCATCAAGATTGGGTGAAAAAATGACTGCTGTGATTTCAGGAAACTCGTAGTTTTTTGGAAGCTTGGCAACCCCTTTCAATTAAAGTGATTCTCGTCAGTCTCTGCTTGGGCTACTTCCAAAGGACACAAACCATAGCCATAGAATTTGGAACTACATTATTGTGCCAAGTTTCAAAGATCTAGCACAAACCGTGATTGATTTAGAGTTCCAACTACATGTATCCATATAGGAGAAAACAGAGTGAAACCTAAACATGAAAACGGTTACTGCAAAGGATCCGTTTAACCTAGAAGAACGAAATTTGGTGAGCCAAGTGGGACTGGGGTACTGATCATTACCTGCAAGTATCATCAAGATTGGGTGAAAAAATGTTTGCTGAGATTTCAGGAAACTCGTAGTTTGTTGGAAGCTTGGCAACCCCTTTCAATGAAAGTGATTCTCGTCAGTCTCTGCTTGGGGCTACTTCCAAAGGACACAAACCGTAGCTATAAAACTTGGAACTACATTATTGTGCCAAGATTCAAAGAGCTAGCACAAACCATGTTTGATTTAGAGTTCCAACTACATGTATCCATATAGGAGAAAACAGAGTGAAACCTACATATGAAAACGGATACTGCAAAGGAACGGTTTAACCTAGAAGAACGAAATTTGGTGAGCCAATTGGGATTGGTATTCTGATCATTAAATGGAAGTATCATCAAGATTGGGTGAAAAAATGTTTGCTGAGATTTCAGGAAACTCGTAGTTTTTTGGAAGCTTGGCAACCCCTTTCAAAGAAAGTGATTCTTGTCAGTCTCTGCTTGGGGCTACTTCAATAGACACAAACCATCACGATAGAACTTGGAACTACATTATTGTGCCAGGTTTCAAAGAGCTAGCACAAACCGTGTTTGATTTAGAGTTCCAACTACATGTATCCATATAGGCGAAAACAGAGTGAATCCTAAACATGAAAACGGTTACTGCAAAGGAACGGTTTAACCTAGAAGAACGAAATTCAGTGAGTCAAGTGGGATTGGTGTACTGATCATTACTTGCCAGTATCATCAAGATTGGGTGAAAAAATGTTTGCTGATATTTCAGGAAACTCGTAGTTTTTGGAAGCTTGGCAACCGCTTTCAATGAAAGTGATTCTTGTCAGTCTCTGCTTGGGGCTACTTCCATAGGATACAAACCATAGCCATAGAACTTGGAAATACATTATTGTGCCAAGTTTCAAAAAGCTAGCACAAACCGTGTTTCATTTAGAGTTCCAACTGCATGTATCCATATAGGAGAAAACAGTGTGAAACTTAAACATGAAAACGGTTACTGCAAAGGAACGGTTTAACCTAGAAGAAGGACATTTGGTGATTCTAGTGGGATTGGTGTACTGATAATTAAATGGAAGTATCATCAAGATTGGGTGAAAAAATGATTGCTGTGATTTCAGGAAACTCGTAGTTTTTTGGAAGCTTGGCAACCCCTTTCAATGAAAGTGATTCTCGTCAGTCTCTGCTTGGGGCTACTTCCAAAGGACACAAACCATAGCCATAGAACTTGGAACTACATTATTGTGCCAAGTTTCAAAGAGCTAGCACAAACCGTGTTTGATTTAGAGATCCAACTACATGTATCCATATAGGAGAAAACAGCGTGAAACCTAAACATGAAAACGGTTACTGCAAAGGAACGGATTAACCTAGAAGAAGGACATTTGGTGATTCTATTGGGATTGGTGTACTGATAATTAAATGGAAGTATCATCAAGATTTTGTGAAAAAATGACTGCTGTGATTTCAGGAAACTCGTAGTTTTTTGGAAGCTTGGCAACCCCTTTCAATTAAAGTGATTCTCGTCAGTCTCTGCTTGGGCTCCTTCCAAAGGACACAAACCATAGCCATAGAATTTGGAACTACATTATTGTGCCAAGTTTCAAAGATCTAGCACAAACCGTGATTGATTTAGAGTTCCAACTACATGTATCCATATAGGAGAAAACATAGTGAAACCTAAACATGAAAACGGTTACTGCAAAGGATCCGTTTAACCTAGAAGAACGAAATTTGGTGAGCCATGTGGGACTGGGGTACTGATCATTACCTGCAAGTATCATCAAGATTGGGTGAAAAAATGTTTGCTGAGATTTCAGGAAACTCGTAGTTTTTTGGAAGCTTGGCAACCCCTTTCAATGAAAGTGATTCTCGTCAGTCTCTGCTTGGGGCTACTTCCAAAGGACACAAACCGTAGCTATAAAACATCGAACTACATTATTGTGCCAAGTTTCAAAGAGCTAGCACAAACCATGTTTGATTTAGAGTTCCAACTACATGTATCCATATAGGAGAAAACAGAGTGAAACCTACATATGAAAACGGATACTAAAAAGGAACGGTTTAACCTAGAAGAACGAAATTTGGTGAGCCAATTGGGACTGATGTTCTGATCATTAAATGGAAGTATCATCAAGATTGGGTGAAAAAATGTTTGCTGAGATTTCAGGAAACTCGTAGTTTTTTGGAAGCTTGGCAACCCCTTTCAAAGAAAGTGATTCTTGTCAGTCTCTGCTTGGGGCTACTTCAATAGACACAAACCATCACGATAGAACTTGGAACTACATTATTGTGCCAGGTTTCAAAGAGCTAGCATAAACCGTGTTTGATTTAGAGTTCCAACTACATGTATCCATATAGGCGAAAACAGAGTGAATCCTAAACATGAAAACGGTTACTGCAAAGGAACGGTTTAACCTAGAAGAACGAAATTCAGTGAGTCAAGTGGGATTGGTGTACTGATCATTACCTGCCAGTATCATCAAATTTGGGTGAAAAAAGGTTTGCTGAGATTTCAGGAAACTCGTAGTTTTTTGGAAGCTTGGCAACCCCTTTCAATGAAAGTGATTCTTGTCAGTCTCTGCTTGGGGCTACTTCCATAGGACACAAACCATAGCCATAGAACTTGGAATTACATTATTGTGCCTAGTTTCAAAGAGCTAGCACAAACTGTGTTTGATTTAGACTTCCAACTATATGTATCCATATAGGAGAAAACAGCGTGAAAAATAAACATGAAAACGGTTAATGCAAAGGAGCGGTTTAACCTAGAAGAAGGACATTTGGTGATTCTAGTGGGATTGGTGTACTGATAATTAAATGGAAGTATCATCAAGTTTGGGTGAAAAAATGATTGCTGTGATTTGAGGAAACTCGTAGTTTTTTGGAAGCTTGGCAACCCCTTTCAATGAAAGTGATTCTCGTCACTCTCTGCTTGGGGCTACTTCCAAAGGACACAAACCATAGCCATAGAACTTGGAACTACATTATTGTGCCAGGGTTCAAAGAGCTAGCACAAACCGTGATTGATTTAGAGTTCCAACTACATGTATCCATATAGGAGAAAACAGAGTGAAACCTAAACATGAAAACGGTTACTGCAAAGGATCCGTTTAACCTAGAAGAACGAAATTTGGTGAGCCATGTGGGACTGGGGTACTGATCATTACCTGCAAGTATCATCAAGATTGGGTGAAAAAATGTTTGCTGAGATTTCAGGAAACTCGTAGTTTTTTGGAAGCTTGGCAACCCCTTTCAATGAAAGTGATTCTCGTCAGTCTCTGCTTGGGGCTACTTCCAAAGGACACAAACCGTAGCTATAGAACTTGGAACTACATTATTGTGCCAAGATTCAAAGAGCTAGCACAAACCATGTTTGATTTAGAGTTCCAACTACATGTATCCATATAGGAGAAAACAGAGTGAAACCTACATATGAAAACGGATACTGCAAAGGAACGGTTTAACCTAGAAGAACGAAATTTGGTGAGCCAATTGGGATTGGTATTCTGATCATTAAATGGAAGTATCATCAAGATTGGGTGAAAAAATGTTTGCTGAGATTTCAGGAAACTCGTAGTTTTTTGGAAGCTTGGCAACCCCTTTCAAAGAAAGTGATTCTTGTCAGTCTCTGCTTGGGGCTACTTCAATAGACACAAACCATCACGATAGTACTTGGAACTAAATTATTGTGCCAGGTTTCAAAGAGCTAGCACAAACCGTGTTTGATTTAGAGTTCCAACACATGTATCCATATAGGCGAAAACAGAGTGAATCCTAAACATGAAAACGGTTACTGCAAAGGAACGGTTTAACCTAGAAGAACTAAATTCAGTGAGTCAAGTGGGATTGGTGTACTGATCATTACTTGCCAGTATCATCAAGATTGGGTGAAAAAATGTTTGCTGAGATTTCAGGAAACTCGTAGTTTTTGGAAGCTTGGCAACCCCTTTCAAAGAAAGTGATTCTTGTCAGTCTCTGCTTGGGGCTACTTCAATAGACATAAACAATCACGAGAGAACTTGGAACTACATTATTGTGCCAGGTTTCAAAGAGCTGGCACAAACCGTGTTTGACTTAGAGTTCCAACTACATGTATACATATAGGAGAAAACAGAGTGAAACCTAAACATGAAAACGGTTCCTGCAAAGGAACGGTTTAACCTAGAAGAAGGAAATTTGGTGAGCCAAGTAGGACTGGTGTACTAATCAATACCTTCAAGTATCATCAAGACTGGGTGAAAAATGTTTGCTGAGATTTCACGAAACTCGTAGTTTTTTGGAAGCTTGGCAACCCCTTTCAATGAAAGTGATTCTCGTCAGTCTCTGTTTGGGCTACTTCAATAGGACACAAACCATAGCCATAGAACTTGGAACTACATTATTGTGCCAAGTTTCAAAGAGCTAGCACAAACCGTGTTTGATTTAGAGTTCCAACTACATGTATCCATATAGGAGAAAACAGAGTGAAACCTAAACATGAAAACGGTTACTGCAACGGAACGGTTAACCTAGAATATCGAAATTTGATGACTCAAGTGGGATTGGTGTATTGATCATTACCTCCCAGTATCATCAAGTTTGGGTGAAAAAATGTTTGCTGAGATTTCAGGAAACTCGTAGATTTTTGGAAGCTTGGCAACCCCTTCCAATGAAAGTGATTCTCGTCAGTCTCTGCTTGGGGCTACTTCAATAGTACACAAACCATAGCCATAGACTTTGGAACTACATTATTGTGCCAAGCTTCAAAGAGCTAGCACAAACCGTGTTTGATTCAGAGTTCCAACTACATTTATCCATATAGGAGAAAACAGCGTGAAACCTAAACATGAAAACGGTTACTGCAAAGGAACGGTTTAACCTAGAAGAACGAAATTTGGTGAGACAAGTGGGATTGTTGTACTGATCATATAATGGAAGTGTCATCAAGATTGGGTGAAAATATGATTGCTGAGATTTGAGGAAACTCGTAGTTTTTTGGAAGCTTGGCAACCCCTTTCAATGAAAGTGATTCTCGTCAGACTCTGCTTGGGTCAACTTCAATAGGACACAAACCATCGCAATAGAACTTGGACCTACATTATTGTGCCAAGTTTCAAAGAGCTAGCTCAAACCGTGTTTGATTTAGAGTTCCAACTACATGTATCCATATAGGAGAAAACAGAGTGAAACCTAAACATGAAAACGGTTACTGCAAAGGAACCCTATAACCTAGAAGAACGAAATTTGGTGAGCCAAGTGGGATTGGTGTACAGATCATTACCTGCAAGTATCATCACGATTGGGTGAAAAAATGTTTGCTGAGATTTCAGAAACTCGTAGTTTTTTTGAAGCTTGGCAATCCGTTTCAATGAAAGTGATTCTCGTCAGTCTCTGCTTGGGGCTACTTCAATAGGACACAAAACATAGCCATAGAACTTGGAACTACATTATTGCGCCAAGTTTCAAAGAACTAGCACAAATCGTGTTTGATTTAGAGTTCCAACTACATGTATCCATATAGGAGAAAACAGAGTGAAACCTAAACATGAAAACGGTTACTGCAAAGGAACGGTTTAACCTAGAAGAACGAAATTTGGTGAGCCAAGTGGGATTGGTGTACTGATCATTAAATGGACGTATCATCAAGATTGGGTGAAAAAATGACTGCTGAGATTTGAGGAAACTCGTAGTTTTTTGGAAGCTTGGCAACCCCTTTCAATGAAAGTGATTCTCGTCAGTCTCTGCTTTGGGCTACTTCAAAAGGACACAAACCATCGCGATAGAACTTGGAACTACATTATTGTGCCAGGTTTCAAAGAGCTAGCACAAACCGTGTTTGATTTAGAGTTCCAACTACATGTATCCATATAGGAGAAAACAGAGTGAATTCCAAACATGAAAACGGTTACTGCAAAGGAACGGTTAACCTAGAAGAACGAAATTTGGTGAGTCAGTGGGACTGGTGTACTGATGATTACCTGCAAGTATCATCAAGATTGGTTGAAAAAATGATTGGTGAGATTTCAGGAAACTCGTAGTTTTTTGGAAGCTTGGCAACGCCTTTCAATGAAAGTGAATCTCGTCAGTCTCTGCTTAGGGCTACTTCAATAGGACACAAAGCATAGCCATAGATCTTGGAACTACATTATTGTGCCAAGTTTCAAAGAGCTAGCACAAACCGTGTTGGATTTAGAATTCCAACTACATGTATCCATATAGGAGAAAACAGAGTGAAACCTAAACATGAAAACGGTTACTTTAAAGGAACGTTTTAACCTAGAAGAACGAAATTTGGTGAGCCAAGTGGGAATGGTGTACTGATCATTACCTGCAAGTATCATCAAGATTGAGTGAAAAAAAAGTTTGCTGAGATTTCAGGAAACTCGTAGTTTTTTGGAAGCTTGGCAACGCCTTTCAATGAAAGTGAATCTCGTCAGTCTCTGCTTAGGGCTACTTCAATAGGACACAAAGCATAGCCATAGATCTTGGAACTACATTATTGTGCCAAGTTTCAAAGAGCTAGCACAAACCGTGTTTGATTGAGAATTCCAACTACATGTATCCATATAGGAGAAAACAGAGTGAAACCTAAACATGAAAACGGTTACTTTAAAGGAACGTTTTAACCTAGAAGAACGAAATTTGGTGAGCCAAGTGGGATTGGTGTACTGATCATTACCTGCAAGTATCATCAAGATTGGGTGAAAAAAAGTTTGCTGAGATTTCAGGAAACTCGTAGTTTTTTGGAAGCTTGGCAACCCCTTTCAATGAAAGTGATTCTCGTCAGTCTCTGCTTGGGGCTACTTCCATCGGACACAAACCATCACGACAGAACTTGGAACTATATTATTGTGCCAAGTTTCAAAGAGCTAGCACAAACCGTGTTTGATTTAGAGTTCCAACTACATGTATCCATATAGGAGAAAACAGAGTGAAACCTAAACATGAAAACGGTTACTGCAAAGGAACGGTTTAAACAAGAAGAATGAAATTTGGTGAGCCAAGTGGGACTGCGTACTGATCATTACCTGCAAGTATCATCAAGATTGGATGAATAAATGTTTGCTGAGATTTCAGGAAACTCGTAGTTTTTTGGAAGCTTGGCAACCCCTTTCAATGAAAGTGATTCTCGTCAGTCTCTGCTTGGGGCTACTTCAATAGGACACAAACCATAGCCATAGAACTTGGAAGTACATTATTGTGCCAGGTTTCAAAGAGCTAGCACAAACCGTGTTTGATTTAGACTTCCAACTACATGTATCCATATAGGAGAAAACAGAGTCAATCCTAAACATGAAAACGGTTACTGCAAAGGAACGGTTTTACCTAGAAGAACGAAATTTGGTGAGCCAAGTGGGATTGGTGTACTGATCATTACCTACAATTATCATCATGATTGGGTGAAAAAACGATTGCTGAAATTTCAGGAAACTCGTAGTTTTTTGGAATCTTGGCAAACCCTTTCAATGAAAGTGATTCTCGTCAGTCTCTGCTTGGGGCTACTTAAATAGTACACAAACCATCACGATAGAACTTGGAACTACATTATTGTGCCAAGTTTCAAAGAGCTAGCACAAACCGTGTTTGATTTAGAAATCCAACTACATGTATCCATATAGGAGAAAACCGCGTGAAACCTAAGCATGAAAACGGTTACTTTAAAGGAACGTTTTAACCTAGAAGAACGAAATTTGGTGAGCCAAGTGGGATTGGTGTACTGATCATTACCTGCAAGTAACATCAAGTTTGGGTGAAAAAATGTGTGCTGAAATTTCAGGAATCTCGTAGTTTATTGGAAGATTGGCAACCCCTTTCAATGAAAGTGATTCTCGTCAGTCTCTGCTTGGGGCTACTTCCATCGGACACAAACCATAACCATAGATCTTGGAACTACATTATTGTGCCAAGTTTCAAAGAGCTAGCACAAACCGTGTTTGATTTAGAGTTCCAACTACATGTATCCATATAGATGAAAACAGAGTGAAACCTAAAAATGAAAACGGTTACTGCAAAGGAACGGTTAACCTAGAAGAACGAAATTTGGTGAGTCAAGTGGGACTGGTGTACTGATGACTACCTGCAAGTATCATCAAGATTGGGTGAAAAAATGATTGCTGAGATTTCAGGAAACTCATAGTTTTTTGGAAGCTTTGGCAACCTCTTTCAATGTAAGTGAATCTCGTCAGTCTCTGCTTAGGGCTACTTCAATAGGACACAAAGCATAGCCATAGAACTTGGAACTACATTATTGTGCCAAGTTTCAAGGAGCTAGCACAAACCTTGTTTGATTTAGAGTTCCAACTACATGTATCCATACAGGAGAAAACAGAGGGAAACCTAAACATGAAAACGGTTACTGCAAAGTTACCGTTTAACCTAGAAGAACGAAATTTTGTGGGGCAAGTGGGAATGGTGTACTGATCATTACCTGCAAGTATCATCAAGATTGGGTGAAAAAATATTTGCTGAGATTTCAGGAAACCACAGTTTTTTGGAAGCTTGGCAACCCATTTCAATGAAAGTGAATCTCATCAGTCTCTGCTTAGGGCTACTTCAATAGGACACAAAGCATAGCCATAGAACTTGGAACTACATTATTGTGCCAAGTTTCAAGGAGCTAGCACAAACCGTGTTTGATTCAGAGTTCCAACTACATGTATCCATATAGGAGAAAACAAAGTGAATCCTAAACATGAAAACGGTTACTGCAAAGGAACGGTTTAACATAGAAGAACGAAATTCAGTGAGCCAAGTTGGATTGGTGTACTGATCATTACATGCAAGTATCATCAAGATTGGGTGAAAAAATGTTTGCTGAGATTTCATGAAACTCGTAGTTTTTGGAAGATTGGCAATCCTTTCAATGAAAGTGATTCTCGTCAGTCTCTGCTTGGGGCTACTTCCATCGGACACAAACCATAGCCATAGAACTTGGAACTAAGTATTGTGCCAAGTTTCAAAGAGCTAGCACAATCCATGTTTGATTTAGAGTTCCAACTACATGTATCCATATAGGAGAAAACAGAGTGAAACCTAAACATGAAAACGGTTACTGCAAAGGAACGGTTTAACCTAGAAGAACGAAATTTGGTGAGCTAAGTGGGATTGGTTTACTGATCATTAAATGGAAGTATCATTAAGATTGGGTGAAAAAAATGATTGCTGAGCTTTCAGGAAACTCGTAGTTTTTTGGAAGGTGGGCAACCCCTTTCAATGAATGTGATTCTCGTCAGTCTCTGCTTGGGGATAATTCCATAGGACACAAACCCTAGCCATAGAACTTGGAACTACATTATTGTGCAAAGTCAAAGAGCTAGCACAAACCGTGTTTGATTCAGAGTTCCCACAACATGTATCCATATAGGAGAAAACAGAGTGAAACCTAAACATGAAACGGTTACTGCAAAGGAAAGGTTTAACCTAGAAGAAAGAAATTTGGTGAGCCAAGTGGGATTGTTGTACTGATCATTACCTGCAAGTATCATCAAGATTGGTTGAAAAAATGATTGCTGAGATTTCAGGAAACTCGTAGTTTTTTGGAAGCTTGGCAACCCCTTTCAATGAAAGTGATTCTCGTCAGTCTCTGCTTGGGGCTACTTCCATAGGACACAAACCATAGCCATAGAACTTGGAACTACAATATTGTGCCAAGACAAAGAGCTAGCACAAACCGTGTTTGATTTAGAGTTCCAAGTACATGTATCCGTATAGGAGAAAACACAGTGAAACCTAAACATGAAAACGGTTACTGCAAGAACGGTTTAACCTAGAAGAAAGAAATTTGGTGAGCCAAGTGGGATTGGTTTACTGATCATTACTTGCAAGTATCATCAAGATTGGGTGAAAAAAAGTTTGCTGAGATTTCAGGAAACTCGTAGATTTTGGAAGCTTTGCAACCACTTTCAATGAAAGTGATTCTCGTCAGACTCTGCTTGGGTCTACTTCCACAGGACACAATCCATAGCCATAGAACTTGGAACTACATTATTGTGGCAAGTTTCAAAGAGCTAGCACAAACCGTGTTTGATCTAGAGTTCCAACAACATGTATCCATATAGGAGAAAACAGAGTGAAACCTAAACATGAAAATGGTTACTGCAAAGCAACGGTTTAACCCAGAAGAATAAAATTTGGTGAGCCAAGTGGGATTCGTGTAGTGATCATTACCTGCAAGTATCATCAAGATTGGGTGAAAAAATGTTTGCTGAGATTTCAGGAAACTCGTAGTTTTTTGTAAGCTTGGCAATCCCTTTCAATGAAAGTGATTCTCGTCAGTCTCTGCATGGGGATACTTCCATAGGACACAAACCATTGCCATAGAAATTGGAACTACATGATTGTGTAAAGTCAAAGAGCTAGCACAAACCGTGTTTGATTCAGAGTTCCAACTACATGTATCCATATAGGAGAAAACAGAGTGAAACCTAAACATGAAAACGGTTACTGCAAAGGAAAGGTTTAACCTAGAAGAAAGAAATTTGGTGAGCCAAGTGGGATTGGTGTACTGATTATTACCTGCAAGTATCATCAAGATTGGTTGAAAAAATGTTTGCAGAGATTTCAGGAAACTCGTAGATCTTTGGAAGCTTGGCAACCCTTTCAATGAAATGGATTCTCGTCAGTCTCTGCTTGGGGCTATAGGACACAAACCATAGCCATAGAACTTGGAACTACATTATTGTGGCAAGTTCCAAAGAGGTAGCACAAACCGTGTTTGATTTAGAGTTCCAACTACATGTATCCATATTGGAGAAAACAGAGTGAAACCTAAACATGAAAACGGTTACTGCAAGGAACGTTTTAAAATAGAAGAAAGAAATTTGGTGAGCCAAGTGGGATTTGTTTACTGATCATTACTTGCAAGTATCATCAAGATTGGGTGAAAAAAAAGTTTGCTGAGATTTCAGGAAACTCGTAGATTTTGGAAGCTTTGCAACCACTTTCAATGAAAGTGATTCTCGTGAGTCTCTGCTTGGGGCTACTTCCATAGGACACAAACCATAGCCATAGAACTTAGAACTACATTATTGTGCCAAGTTTCAAAGAGCTAGCACAAACCGTGTTTGATTTAGAGTTCCAACTACATGTATCCATATAGGAGAAAATGGAGTGAAACCTAAACATGAAAACGGTTCCTGCAAAGGAACCGTTTAACCTAGAAGAACGAAATTTGGTGAGCTAAGTGGGATTGGTTTACTGATCATTAAATGGAAGTATCATTAAGATTGGGTGAAAAAATGATTGCTGAGATTTCAGGAAACTCGTAGTTTTTTGGAAGGTGGGCAACCCCTTTCAATGAATGTGATTCTCGTCAGTCTCTGCTTGGGGATACTTCCATAGGACACAAACCATAGCCATAGATCTTGGAACTACATTATTGTGCAAAGTCAAAGAGCTAGCACAAACCGTATTTGATTCAGAGTTCCAACTACATGTATCCATATAGGAGAAAACAGAGTGAAACCTAAACATGAAAACGGTTACTGCAAAGGAAAGGTTTAACCTAGAAGAAAGAAATTTGGTGAGCCAAGTGGGATTGTTGTACTGATCATTACCTGCAAGTATCATCAAGATTGGTTGAAAAAATGTTTGCTGAGATTTCAGGAAACTCGTAGTTTTTTGGAAGCTTGGCAACCCCTTTCAATGAAAGTGATTCTCTTCAGTCTCTGCTTGGTGCTACTTCCATAGGACACAAACCGTAGCAAGAGAACTTGGAACTACATTATTGTGCCAAGTTTCAAAGAGCTAGCACAAACCGTGTTTGATTTAGAGTTCCAACTACATGTATCCATATAGGAGAAAACAGAGTGAAACCTAAACAGGAAAAGGGTTACTGCAAACGAACGGTTTAACCTAGAAGAACGAAATTTGGTAGCCAAGTGGGATTGGTGTACTGATCATTACCTGCCAGTATCATCAAGATTGGGTGAAAAAATGTTTGCTGAGACTTCCGGAAACTCGTAGTTTTTCGGAAGCTTTGCAACCCCTTTCAATGAAAGTGATTCTCGTCAGTCTCTGGGGCTACTTCCATAGGACACAAACCATAGCGATAGAACTTGGAACTACATTATTGTGCCAAGTTTCAATGAGCTAGCACAAACCGTGTTTGATTTAGAGTTCCAACTACATGTATCCATATAGGAGAAAACAGAGTGAAACCTAAACATGAAAACGGTTTCTGCAAAGGAACGGTTTAACCTAGAAGAACGAAATTTGGTGAGCCAAGTGGGATTGGTGTACTGATCATTACCGGCAAGTATCATCAAAATTGGGTGAAAAAATGTTTGCTGAGATTTCAGGAAACTCGTAGTTTTTTGGAAGCTTGGCAACCCCTTTCAATGGAAGTGATTCTCGTCAGTCTCTTCTTGGGGCTACTTCAATAGGACAAAAATTATAGCCATAGAACTTGTAACTATATTATTGTGCCAAGTTTCAAAGAGCTAGCACAAACCGTGTCTGATTTAGACTTCCAACTACATGTATCCATATAGGAGAAAACAGAGTGAAACCTAAACCTGAAAACGGTTACTGCAAAGGAACGGTTTAACCTAGAAGAACGAAATTTGGTGAGCCAAGTGGGATTGGTGTACTGATCATTAAATGGAAGTATCATCAAGTTTGGGTGAAAAATGATTGCTGAGATTTCAGGAAACTCGTAGTTTTATGGAAGCTTGGCAACCCCTTTCAATGAAAGTGATTCTCATCAGTCTCTGCTTGGGGATACTTCAATGGGACACAAACCATCACGATTGAACTTGGAACTACATTATTGTGCCAAGTTTCAAAGAGCTAGCACAAACCGTGTTTGATTAAAATTCCAACTACATGTATCCGTATAGGAGAAAACAGAGTGAAACCTAAACATGAAAACGGTTACTTTAAAGGAACGTGTTAACCTAGAAGAACGAAATTTGGTGAGCCAAGTGGGATTGGTGTACTGATCATTACCTGCAAGTATCATCAAGTTTGGGTGAAAAAATGATTGCTGAGATTTCAGGAAACTCGTAGTTTTTTGGAAGGTGGGCAACCCCTTTCAATGAATGTGATTCTCGTCAGTCTCTGCTTGGGGATACTTCCATAGGACACAAACCATAGCCATAGATCTTGGAACTACATTATTGTGCAAAGTCAAAGAGCTAGCACAAACCGTATTTGATTCAGAGTTCCAACTACATGTATCCATATAGGAGAAAACAGAGTGAAACCTAAACATGAAAACGGTTACTGCAAAGGAAAGGTTTAACCTAGAAGAAAGAAATTTGGTGAGCCAAGTGGGATTGTTGTACTGATCATTACCTGCAAGTATCATCAAGATTGGTTGAAAAAATGTTTGCTGAGATTTCAGGAAACTCGTAGTTTTTTGGAAGCTTGGCAACCCCTTTCAATGAAAGTGATTCTCTTCAGTCTCTGCTTGGTGCTACTTCCATAGGACACAAACCGTAGCAAGAGAACTTGGAACTACATTATTGTGCCAAGTTTCAAAGAGCTAGCACAAACCGTGTTTGATTTAGAGTTCCAACTACATGTATCCATATAGGAGAAAACAGAGTGAAACCTAAACAGGAAAAGGGTTACTGCAAACGAACGGTTTAACCTAGAAGAACGAAATTTGGTAGCCAAGTGGGATTGGTGTACTGATCATTACCTGCCAGTATCATCAAGATTGGGTGAAAAAATGTTTGCTGAGACTTCCGGAAACTCGTAGTTTTTCGGAAAATCTTGGCAACCCCTTTCAATGAAAGTGATTCTCGTCAGTCTCTGCTTGGGGCTACTTCAATAGTACACAAACCATCACGATAGAACTTGGAACTACATTATTGTGCCAAGTTTCAAAGAGCTAGCACAAACCGTGTTTGATTTAGAAATCCAACTACATGTATCCATATAGGAGAAAACCGCGTGAAACCTAAGCATGAAAACGGTTACTTTAAAGGAACGTTTTAACCTAGAAGAACGAAATTTGGTGAGCCAAGTGGGATTGGTGTACTGATCATTACCTGCAAGTAACATCAAGTTTGGGTGAAAAAATGTGTGCTGAAATTTCAGGAAACTCGTAGTTTATTGGAAGATTGGCAACCCCTTTCAATGAAAGTGATTCTCGTCAGTCTCTGCTTGGGGCTACTTCCATCGGACACAAACCATAACCATAGATCTTGGAACTACATTATTGTGCCAAGTTTCAAAGAGCTAGCACAAACCGTGTTTGATTTAGAGTTCCAACTACATGTATCCATATAGATGAAAACAGAGTGAAACCTAAAAATGAAAACGGTTACTGCAAAGGAACGGTTAACCTAGAAGAACGAAATTTGGTGAGTCAAGTGGGACTGGTGTACTGATGACTACCTGCAAGTATCATCAAGATTGGGTGAAAAAATGATTGCTGAGATTTCAGGAAACTCATAGTTTTTTGGAAGCTTTGGCAACCCCTTTCAATGTAAGTGAATCTCGTCAGTCTCTGCTTAGGGCTACTTCAATAGGACACAAAGCATAGCCATAGAACTTGGAACTACATTATTGTGCCAAGTTTCAAGGAGCTAGCACAAACCTTGTTTGATTTAGAGTTCCAACTACATGTATCCATACAGGAGAAAACAGAGGGAAACCTAAACATGAAAACGGTTACTGCAAAGTTACCGTTTAACCTAGAAGAACGAAATTTTGTGGGGCAAGTGGGAATGGTGTACTGATCATTACCTGCAAGTATCATCAAGATTGGGTGAAAAAATATTTGCTGAGATTTCAGGAAACCACAGTTTTTTGGAAGCTTGGCAACCCCTTTCAATGAAAGTGAATCTCATCAGTCTCTGCTTAGGGCTACTTCAATAGGACACAAAGCATAGCCATAGAACTTGGAACAACATTATTGTGCCAAGTTTCAAGGAGCTAGCACAAACCGTGTTTGATTCAGAGTTCCAACTACATGTATCCATATAGGAGAAAACAAAGTGAATCCTAAACATGAAAACGGTTACTGCAAAGGAACGGTTTAACATAGAAGAACGAAATTCAGTGAGCCAAGTTGGATTGGTGTACTGATCATTACATGCAAGTATCATCAAGATTGGGTGAAAAAATGTTTGCTGAGATTTCATGAAACTCGTAGTTTTTGGAAGATTGGCAATCCTTTCAATGAAAGTGATTCTCGTCAGTCTCTGCTTGGGGCTACTTCCATCGGACACAAACCATAGCCATAGAACTTGGAACTAAGTATTGTGCCAAGTTTCAAAGAGCTAGCACAATCCGTGTTTGATTTAGAGTTCCAACTACATGTATCCATATAGGAGAAAACAGAGTGAAACCTAAACATGAAAACGGTTACTGCAAAGGAACGGTTTAACCTAGAAGAACGAAATTTGGTGAGCTAAGTGGGATTGGTTTACTGATCATTAAATGGAAGTATCATTAAGATTGGGTGAAAAAATGATTGCTGAGCTTTCAGGAAACTCGTATTTTTTTGGAAGGTGGGCAACCCCTTTCAATGAATGTGATTCTCGTCAGTCTCTGCTTGGGGATAATTCCATAGGACACAAACCATAGCCATAGAACTTGGAACTACATTATTGTGCAAAGTCAAAGAGCTAGCACAAACCGTGTTTGATTCAGAGTTCCCACAACATGTATCCATATAGGAGAAAACAGAGTGAAACCTAAACATGAAACGGTTACTGCAAAGGAAAGGTTTAACCTAGAAGAAAGAAATTTGGTGAGCCAAGTGGGATTGTTGTACTGATCATTACCTGCAAGTATCATCAAGATTGGTTGAAAAAATGATTGCTGAGATTTCAGGAAACTCGTAGTTTTTTGGAAGCTTGGCAACCCCTTTCAATGAAAGTGATTCTCGTCAGTCTCTGCTTGGGGCTACTTCCATAGGACACAAACCATAGCCATAGAACTTGGAACTACAATATTGTGCCAAGACAAAGAGCTAGCACAAACCGTGTTTGATTTAGAGTTCCAAGTACATGTATCCGTATAGGAGAAAACACAGTGAAACCTAAACATGAAAACGGTTACTGCAAGAACGGTTTAACCTAGAAGAAAGAAATTTGGTGAGCCAAGTGGGATTGGTTTACTGATCATTACTTGCAAGTATCATCAAGATTGGGTGAAAAAAAGTTTGCTGAGATTTCAGGAAACTCGTAGATTTTGGAAGCTTTGCAACCACTTTCAATGAAAGTGATTCTCGTCAGACTCTGCTTGGGTCTACTTCCACAGGACACAAACCATAGCCATAGAACATGGAACTACATTATTGTGGCAAGTTTCAAAGAGCTAGCACAAACCGTGTTTGATCTAGAGTTCCAACAACATGTATCCATATAGGAGAAAACAGAGTGAAACCTAAACATGAAAATGGTTACTGCAAAGCAACGGTTTAACCTAGAAGAATAAAATTTGGTGAGCCAAGTGGGATTCGTGTACTGATCATTACCTGCAAGTATCATCAAGATTGGGTGAAAAAATGTTTGCTGAGATTTCAGGAAACTCGTTGTTTTTTGTAAGCTTGGCAATCCCTTTCAATGAAAGTGATTCTCGTCAGTCTCTGCTTGGGGATACTCTCCATAGGACACAAACCATAGCCATAGAACTTGGAACTACATTATTGTGCAAAGTCAAAGAGCTAGCACAAACCGTGTTTGATTCAGAGTTCCAACTACATGTATCCATATAGGAGAAAACAGAGTGAAACCTAAACATGAAAACGGTTACTGCAAAGGAAAGGTTTAACCTAGAAGAAAGAAATTTGGTGAGCCAAGTGGGATTGTTGTACTGATCATTACCTGCAAGTATCATCAAGATTGGTTGAAAAAATGTTTGCTGAGATTTCAGGAAACTCGTAGATTTTTGGAAGCTTGGCAACCCTTTCAATGAAATGGATTCTCGTCAGTCTCTGCTTGGGGCTATAGGACACAAACCATAGCCATAGAACTTGGAACTACATTATTGTGCCAAGTTCCAAAGAGATAGCACAAACCGTGTTTGATTTAGAGTTCCAACTACATGTATCCATATTGGAGAAAACAGAGTGAAACCTAAACATGAAAACGGTTACTGCAAGGAACGTTTTAACCTAGAAGAAAGAAATTTGGTGAGCCAAGTGGGATTGGTTTACTGATCATTACTTGCAAGTATCATCAAGATTGGGTGAAAAAAAAAGTTTGCTGAGATTTCAGGAAACTCGTAGATTTTGGAAGCTTTGCAACCACTTTCAATGAAAGTGATTCTCGTGAGTCTCTGCTTGGGGCTACTTCCATAGGACACAAACCATAGCAAGAGAATTTGGAACTACATTATTGTGCCAAGTTTCAAAGAGCTAGCACAAACCGTGTTTGATTTAGAGTTCCAACTACATGTATCCATATAGGAGAAAAGAGAGTGAAACCTAAACAGGAAAAGGGTTACTGCAAACGAACGGTTTAACCTAGAAGAACGAAATTTGGTAGCCAAGTGGGATTGGTGTACTGATCATTACCTGCCAGTATCATCAAGATTGGGTGAAAAAATGTTTGCTGAGACTTCCGGAAACTCGTAGTTTTTCGGAAGCTTGGCAACCCCTTTCAATGAAAGTGATTCACGTCAGTCTCTGTTTGGGGCTACTTCAATAGGACACAAACCATAGCGATAGAACTTGGAACTACATTATTGTGCCAAGTTTCAATGAGCTAGCACAAACCGTGTTTGATTTAGAGTTCCAACTACATGTATCCATATAGGAGAAAACAGAGTGAAACCTAAACATGAAAACGGTTTCTGCAAAGGAACGGTTTAACCTAGAAGAACGAAATTTGGTGAGCCAAGTGGGATTGGTGTACTGATCATTACCGGCAAGTATCATCAAAATTGGGTGAAAAAATGTTTGCTGAGATTTCAGGAAACTCGTAGTTTTTTGGAAGCTTGGCAACCCCTTTCAATGAAAGTGATTCTCGTCAGTCTCTGCTTGGGGCTACTTCCATACGACACAAACCATAGCCATAGAACTTGGAACTGCAATATTGTGCCAAGACAAAGAGCTAGCACAAACCGTGTTTGATTTAGAGTTCCAAGTACATGTATCCGTATAGGAGAAAACACAGTGAAACCTAAACATGAAAAAGGTTACTGCAAGAACGGTTTAACCTAGAAGAAAGAAATTTGGTGAGCCAAGTGGGATTGGTTTACTGATCATTACTTGCAAGTATCATCAAGATTGGGTGAAAAAAAGTTTGCTGAGATTTCAGGAAACTCGTAGATTTTGGAAGCTTTGCAACCACTTTCAATGAAAGTGATTCTCGTGAGTCTCTGCTTGGGTCTACTTCCATAGGACACAAACCATAGCCATAGAACTTGGAACTACATTATTGTGGCAAGTTTCAAAGAGCTAGCACAAACCGTGTTTGATCTAGAGTTCCAACAACATGTATCCATATAGGAGAAAACAGAGTGAAACCTAAACATGAAAACGGTAACTGCAAAGCAACGGTTTAACCTAGAAGAATAAAATTTGGTGAGCCACGTGGGATTCGTGTAATGATCATTACCTGCAAGTATCATCAAGATTGGTTGAAAAAATTATTGCTGAGATTTCAGGAAACTCGTAGTTTTTTGGAAGCTTGGCAACCCCTTTCAATGAAAGTGATTCTCTTCAGTCTCTGCTTGGGGCTACTTCCATAGGACACAATCCATAGCAAGAGAATTTGGAACTACATTATTGTGCCAAGTTTCAAAGAGCTAGCACAAACCGTGTTTGATTTAGAGTTCCAACTACATGTATCCATAAAGGAGAAAACAGAGTGAAACCTAAACAGGAAAAGGGTTACTGCAAACGAACGGTTTAACCTAGAAGAACGAAATTTGGTAGCCAAGTGGGATTGGTGTACTGATCATTACCTGCCAGTATCATCAAGATTGGGTGAAAAAATGTTTGCTGAGATTTCAGGAAACTCGTAGATTTTTGGAAGCTTGGCAACCCTTTCAATGAAATGGATTCTCGTCAGTCTCTGCTTGGGGCTATAGGACACAAACCATAGCCATAGAACTTGGAACTACATTATTGTGGCAAGTTCCAAAGAGGTAGCACAAACCGTGTTTGATTTAGAGTTCCAACTACATGTATCCATATTGGAGAAAACAGAGTGAAACCTAAACATGAAAAAGGTTACTGCAAGGAACGTTTTAAAATAGAAGAAAGAAATTTGGTGAGCCAAGTGGGATTTGTTTACTGATCATTACCTGCAAGTATCATCAAGATTGGGTGAAAAAAATGTTTGCTGAGATTTCAGGAAACTCGTAGATTTTGGAAGCTTTGCAACCACTTTCAATGAAAGTGATTCTCGTGAGTCTCTGCTTGGGGCTACTTCCATAGGACACAAACCATAGCCATAGAACTTAGAAGTACATTATTGTGCCAAGTTTCAAAGAGCTAGCACAAACCGTGTTTGATTTAGAGTTCCAACTACATGTATCCATATAGGAGAAAATGGAGTGAAACCTAAACATGAAAACGGTTACTGCAAAGGAACCGTTTAACCTAGAAGAACGAAATTTGGTGAGCTAAGTGGGATTGGTTTACTGATCATTAAATGGAAGTATCATTAAGATTGGGTGAAAAAATGATTGCTGAGATTTCAGGAAACTCGTAGTTTTTTGGAAGGTGGGCAACCCCTTTCAATGAATGTGATCCTCGTCAGTCTCTGCTTGGGGATACTTCCATAGGACACAAACCATAGCCATAGATCTTGGAACTACATTATTGTGCAAAGTCAAAGAGCTAACACAAACCGTATTTGATTCAGACTTCCAACTACATGTATCCATATAGGAGAAAACAGAGTGAAACCTAAACATGAAAACGGTTACTGCAAAGGAAAGGTTTAACCTAGAAGAAAGAAATTTGGTGAGCCAAGTGGGATTGTTGTACTGATCATTACCTGCAAGTATCATCAAGATTGGTTGGAAAAATGTTTGCTGAGATTTCAGGAAACTCGTAGTTTTTTGGAAGCTTGGCAACCCCTTTCAATGAAAGTGATTCTCTTCAGTCTCTGCTTGGGGCTACTTCCATAGGACACAAACCATAGCAAGAGAATTTGGAACTACATTATTGTGCCAAGTTTCAAAGAGCTAGCACAAACCGTGTTTGATTTAGAGTTCCAACTACATGTATCCATATAGGAGAAAACAGAGTGAAACCTAAACAGGAAAAGGGTTACTGCAAACGAACGGTTTAACCTAGAAGAACGAAATTTGGTAGCCAAGTGGGATTGGTGTACTGATCATTACCTGCCAGTATCATCAAGATTGGGTGAAAAAATGTTTGCTGAGATTTCAGGAAACTCGTAGATTTTTGGAAGCTTGGCAACCCTTTCAATGAAATGGATTCTCGTCAGTCTCTGCTTGGGGCTATAGGACACAAACCATAGCCATAGAACTTGGAACTACATTATTGTGCCAAGTTTCAAAGAGCTAGCACAAACCGTGTTTGATTGAGAGTTCCAACTACATGTAACCTTATAGGAGAAAACAGAGTGAAACCTAAACATGAAAACGGTTACTGCAAAGGAACCGTTTAACCTAGAACAACGAAATTTGGTGAGCCAAGTGGAATTGGTGTACTGATCATTACCTGCCAGTATCATCAAGATTGGGTGAAAAAATGTTTGCTGAGATTTCAGGAAACTCGTAGTTTTTTGGAAGCTTGGCAACCACTTTCAATGAAAGTGATTCTCGTCAGTCTCTGCTTGGGGCTACTTCAATAGGACACAAACCATAGCGATAGAACTTGGAACTACATTATTGTGCCAAGGTTCAAAGAGCTAGCACAAACCGTGTTTGATTTAGAGTTCCAACTACATGTATCCATATAGGAGAAAACAGAGTGAAACCTCAATATGAATATGATTACTGCAAAGGAACGTTTGAAGCTAGAAGAACGAAATTTGGTGAGCCAAGTGGGATTGGTGTACTGATCATTACCTGCCAGTATCATCAAGATTGGCTGAAAAAATGTTTGCTGAGATTTCTGAAAACTCCTAGATTTTCGAAAGCTTGACAACCACTTTCAATGAAAGTGACTCTCGTCAGTCTCTGCTTGGTGCTACTTCAATAGGACACAAACCATAGCGATAGAACTTGGAACTACATTATTGTGCCAAGTTTCAAAGAGCTAGCACAAACCGTTTTTGATTTAGAGATCCAACTACATTTAACCTTTTAGGAGAAAACAGAGTGAAACCTAAACATGAAAACGGTTACTGCAAAGGATCGGTTTAACCTAGAAGAACGAACTTTGGTGAGCCAAGTGGGATTGGTGTACTGATCATTACCTGCCAGTATCATCAAGATTGGCTGAAAAATGTATGCTGAGATTTCAGGGAACTTGTAGTTTTTCGAAAGCTTGGCAACCCCTTTCAATGAAAGTGATTCTCGTCAGTCTCTGCTTGGGGCTACTTCAATAGGACAAAAACCATAGCGATAGAACTTGGAACTACATTATTGTGCCAAGTTTCAAAGAGCTAGCACAAACCGTGTTTGATTTAGAGTTCCAACTACATGTATCCATATAGGAGAAAACAGAGTGAAACCTAAACATGAAAACGGTTACTGCAAACAAACTGTTTAACCTAGAAGAACGAAATTTGGTGAGCCAAGTGGGACTGGTGTACTGATCATTATCTGCAAGTATCATCAAGTTTGGGTGAAAAAATGTTTGCTGAGATTTCAGGAAACTCGTAGTTTTTCGGAAGCTTGGCAACCCCTTTCAATGAAAGTGATTCTCGTCAGTCTCTGCTTGGGGCTACTTCAATAGGACACAAACCATAGCGATAGAACTTGGAACTACATTATTGTGCCAAGTTTCAAAGAGCTAGCACAAACCGTGTTTGATTTAGAGTTCCAACTACATGTATCCATATTGGAGAAAACAGAGTGAAACCTAAACATGAAAACGGTTACTGCAAAGGAAAGGTTAAAGCTAGAAGAACGAAATATGGTGAGCCAAGTGTGATTGGTGCACTGATCATTACCTGCAAGTATCATCAAGATTGGGTGAAAAAAGGTTTGCTGAGATTTCAGGGAACTCGTAGTTTTTTGGAAGCTAGGCAAACCCATTCAATGAAAGTGATTTTATCAGTCTCTGCATGGGGCTAATTCAATAGGACACAAACCATAGCGATAGAACTTGGAACTACATTATTGTGCCAAGTTTCAAAGAGCTAGCACAAACCGTGTTTGATTGAGAGTTCCAACTACATGTAACCTTATAGGAGAAAACAGAGTGAAACCTAAACATGAAAACGGTTCCTGCAAAGGAACGGTTTAACCTAGAAGAACGAAATTTGGTGAGCCAAGTGGGACTGGTGTACTGATCATTACCTGCAAGTATCATCAAGTTTGGGAGAAAACATGTTTGCTGAGATTTCAGGAAACTCGTAGTTTTTTGGAAGCTTGGCAACCACTTTCAATGCAAGTGATTCTCGTCAGTCTCTGCTTGGGGCTACTTCAATAGGACACAAACTATAGCGACAGAACTTGGAACTGCATTATTGTGCCAAGTTTCAAAGAGCTAGCACAAACCGTGTTTGATTTAGAGTTCCCACTACATGTATCCATAATGGGGAAAACAGAGTGAAACCTAAACATGAAAACAGTTACTGCAAAGGAAAGGTTAAAGGTAGAAGAAAGAAATTTGGTGAGCAAAGTGTGATTGGTGCACTGATCATTACCTGCAAGTATCATCAAGATTGGGTGAAAAAAGTTTTGCTGAGATTTCAGGAAACTCGTAGTTTTTGGAAGCTAGGCAACCCCTTTCAATGAAAGTGATTTTATCAGTCTCTGCATTTGGCTACTTCAATAGGACACAAACCATAGCGATAGAACTTGGAACTACATTATTGTGCCAAGTTTCAAAGAGCTAGCACAAACCGTGTTTGACTTAGTGTTCCAACTACATGTATCCATATAGGAGAAAACAGAGTGAAACCTAATTATGAAAACGGTTCCTGCAAAGGAACCGTTCAACCGAGAAGAACGAAATTTGGTGATCCAAGTGGGATTGGTGTACTGATCATTACCTGCCAGTATCATCAAGATTGGGTGAAAAAATGTTTGCTGAGATTTCTGGAAACTCCTAGTTTTTCGAAAGCTTGGCAACCACTTTCAATGAAAGTGATTCTCGTCAGTCTCTGCTTGGGGTTACTTCAATAGGACACAAACAATAGCGATAGAACTTGGAACTACATTATTTTGCCAAGTTTCAAAGAGCTAGCACAAACGGTGTTTGATTCAGAGTTCCAACTACATATAACCTTATAGGAGAAAACAGAGTGAAACCTAAACATGAAAACGGTTACTGCAAAGGATCCGTTTAACGTAGAAGAACGAAACTTGGTGAGCCAAGTGGGATTGGTGTACTGATCATTACCTGCCAGTATCATCAATATTGGGTGAAAAAATATTTGCTGAGATTTCAGGTAACTCGTAGTTTTTTGGAAGCTTGGCAACCCCTTTCAATGAAAGTGATTCTCGTCAGTCTCTGCTTACGGCTACTTCAATACGACACAAACCATAGCGATAGAACTTGGAACTACATTATTGTGCAAAGTTTCAAAGAGCTAGCACAAACCGTGTTTGATTTAGAGTTCCAACTACATGTAACCTTGTAGGAGAAAACAGAGTGAAACCTAAACATGAAAACGGTTCCTGCAAAGGAACCGTTTCACCTAGAAGAACGAAATTTGGTGAGCCAAGTGGGATTGGTGTACTGATCATTACCTGCCAGTGTCATCAAGATTGGGTGAAAAAATGTATGCTGAGATTTCAGGGACCTTGTAGTTTTTCGAAAGCTTGGCAACCCCTTTCAATGAAAGTGATTCTCGTCAGTCTCTGCTTGGGGCTACTTCAATAGGACAAAAACCATAGCGATAGAACTTGGAACTACATTATTGTGCCAAGTTTCAAAGAGCTAGCACAAACCGTGTTTGATTTAGAGTTCCAACTACATGTATCCATATAGGAGAATACAGAGTGAAACCTAAATATGAAAACGGTTCCTGCAAAGGAACCGTTCAACCGAGAAGAACGAAATTTGGTAATCCAAGTGGGACTGATGTACTGATCATCACCTGCCAGTATCATCAAGATTGGGTGAAAAAATGTTTGCTGAGATTTCTGTAAACCTCCTAGTTTTTCGAAAGCTTGACCACCACTTTCAATGAAAGTGATTCTCGTCAGTCTCTGCTTGGTGCTACTTCAATAGGACACAAACCATAGCGATAGAACTTGGAACTACATTATTGTGCCAAGTTTCAAAGAGCTAGCACAAACTGTTTTTGATTTAGAGTTCCAAATACATTTAACCTTTTAGGAGAAAAACAGAGTGAAACCTAAACATGAAAACGGTTACTGCAAAGGATCGGTTTAACCTAGAAGAACGAACTTTGGTGAGCCAAGTGGGATTGGTGTACTGATCATTACCTGCCAGTATCATCAAGATTGGCTGAAAAATGTATGCTGAGATTTCAGGGAACTTGTAGTTTTTCGAAAGCTTGGCAACCCCTTTCAATGAAAGTGATTCTCGTCAGTCTCTGCTTGGGGCTACTTCAATAGGACACAAACCATAGCGATAGAACTTGGAACTACATTATTGTGCCAAGTTTCAAAGAGCTAGCACAAACCGTGTTTGATTTAGAGTTCCAACTACATGTATCCATATTGGAGAAAACAGAGTGAAACCTAAACATGAAAACGGTTACTGCAAAGGAAAGGTTAAAGCTAGAAGAACGAAATATGGTGAGCCAAGTGTGACTGGTGCACTGATCATTACCTGCAAGTATCATCAAGATTGGGTGAAAAAAGGTTTGCTGAGATTTCAGGGAACTCGTAGTTTTTTGGAAGCTAGGCAAACCCTTTCAATGAAAGTGATTTTATCAGTCTCTGCATGGGGCTAATTCAATAGGACACAAACCATAGCGATAGAACTTGGAACTACATTATTGTGCCAAGTTTCAAAGAGCTAGCACAAACCGTGTTTGATTGAGAGTTCCAACTACATGTAACCTTATAGGAGAAAACAGAGTGAAACCTAAACATGAAAACGGTTACTGCAAAGGAACCGTTTAACCTAGAACAACGAAATTTGGTGAGCCAAGTGGAATTGGTGTACTGATCATTACCTGCCAGTATCATCAAGATTGGGTGAAAAAATGTTTGCTGAGATTTCAGGAAACTCGTAGTTTTTTGGAAGCTTGGCAACCACTTTCAATGAAAGTGATTCTCGTCAGTCTCTGCTTGGGGCTACTTCAATAGGACACAAACCATAGCGATAGAACTTGGAACTACATTATTGTGCCAAGTTTCAAAGAGCTAGCACAAACCGTGTTTGATTTAGAGTTCCAAATACATGTATCCATATAGGAGAAAACAGAGTGAAACCTCAATATGAATATGATTACTGCAAAGGAACGTTTGAAGCTAGAAGAACGAAATTTGGTGATCCAAGTGGGATTGGTGTACTGATCATTACCTGCCAGTATCATCAAGATTGGGTGAAAAAATGTTTGCTGAGATTTCTGTAAACTCCTAGTTTTTTCGAAAGCTTGACAACCACTTTCAATGAAAGTGATTCTCGTCAGTCTCTGCTTGGTGCTACTTCAATAGGACACAAACCATAGCGAAAGAACTTGGAACTACATTATTGTGCCAAGTTTCAAAGAGCTAGCACAAACCGTTTTTGATTTAGAGTTCCAACTACATTTAACCTTTTAGGAGAAAACAGAGTGAAACCTAAACATGAAAACGGATACTGCAAAGGATCGGTTTAACCTAGAAGAACGAAAATTTGGTGAGCCAAGTGGGATTGGTGTACTGATCATTACCTGCCAGTATCATCAAGATAAGCTGAAAAATGTATGCTGAGATTTCAGGGAACTTGTAGTTTTTCGAAAGCTTGGCAACCCCTTTCAATGAAAGTGATTCTCGTCAGTCTCTGCTTGGGGCTACTTCAATAGGACACAAACCATAGCGATAGAACTTGGAACTACATTATTGTGCCAAGTTTCAAATAGCTAGCACAAACCGTGTTTGATTTAGAGTTCCAACTACATGTATCCATATAGGAGAAAACAGAGTGAAACCTAAACATGAAAACGGTTACTGCAAACGAACGGTTTAACCTAGAAGAACGAAATTTGGTGAGCCAAGTGGGACTGGTGTACTGATCATTACCCGCAAGTATCATCAAGTTTGGGTGAAAAAATGTTTGCTGAGATTTCAGGAAACTCGTAGTTTTTCGGAAGCTTGGCAACCCCTTTCAATGAAAGTGATTCTCGTCAGTCTCTGCTTGGGGCTACTTCAATAGGACACAAACCATAGCGATAGAACTTGGAACTACATTATTGTGCCAAGTTTCAAAGAGCTAGCACAAACCGTGTTTGATTTAGAGTTCCAACTACATGTATCCATATTGGAGAAAACAGAGTGAAACCTAAACATGAAAACGGATACTGCAAAGGAAAGGTTAAAGCTAGAAGAACGAAATATGGTGAGCCAAGTGTGATTGGTGCACTGATCATTACCTGCAAGTATCATCAAGATTGGGTGAAAAAAGGTTTGCTGAGATTTCAGGGAACTCGTAGTTTTTTGGAAGCTAGGCAAACCCTTTCAATGAAAGTGATTTTATCAGTCTCTGCATGGGGCTAATTCAATAGGACACAAACCATAGCGATAGAACTTGGAACTACATTATTGTGCCAAGTTTCAAAGAGC
Organism: Urocitellus parryii; assembly: GCF_045843805.1. Lineage (NCBI taxonomy): Eukaryota > Metazoa > Chordata > Mammalia > Rodentia > Sciuridae > Urocitellus > Urocitellus parryii. Next base: position 70,700 of record NW_027551809.1, read on the forward strand.
TAGCACAAACCGTGTTTGATTGAGAGTTCCAACTACATGTAACCTTATAGGAGAAAACAGAGTGAAACCTAAACATGAAAACGGTTACTGCAAAGGAACCGTTTAACCTAGAACAACGAAATTTGGTGAGCCAAGTGGAATTGGTGTACTGATCATTACCTGCCAGTATCATCAAGATTGGGTGAAAAAATGTTTGCTGAGATTTCAGGAAACTCGTAGTTTTTTGGAAGCTTGGCAACCACTTTCAATGAAAGTGATTCTCGTCAGTCTCTGCTTGGGGCTACTTCAATAGGACACAAACCATAGCGATAGAACTTGGAACTACATTATTGTGCCAAGTTTCAAAGAGCTAGCACAAACCGTGTTTGATTTAGAGTTCCAACTACATGTATCCATATAGGAGAAAACAGAGTGAAACCTCAATATGAATATGATTACTGCAAAGGAACGTTTGAAGCTAGAAGAACGGAATTTGGTGAGCCAAGTGGGATTGGTGTACTGATCATTACCTGCCAGTATCATCAAGATTGGTTGAAAAAATATTTGCTGAGATTTCAGGTAACTCATATTTTTTTTGCAAGCTTGGCAACCCCTTTCAATGAAAGTGATTCTCGTCAGTCTCTGCTTGGGGCTACTTCAATAGGACACAAACCATAGCCATAGAACTTGGAACTACATTATTGTGCCAACTTTCAAAACGCTAGTACAAACCGTGTTTGATTTTGAGTTCCAACTACATGTATCCATATAGGAGAAAACAGAGTGAAACCTAAACATGAAAACGGTTACTGCAAAGGAACGGTTTAAACTAGAAGAACGAAATTTGGTGAGACAATTGAATTGGTGTACTGATCATTACCTGCCAGTATCATCAAGTTTGGGTGAAAAAATGTTTGCTCAAGTTTCAGAAAAACGTAGTTTTTTGGAAGCTTGGGAAGCCCTTTCAATGGAAGTGATTCTCATCAGTCTCTGCTTGGGCCTACTTCAATAGGACCCAAACCATAGCGATAGAACTTGGAACTACATTATTGTGATAAGTTTCAAAGAGCTAGCACAAACCGTGTTTGATTTAGAGTTCCAACTACATGTATCCATATAGGAGAAAACAGAGTGAAACCTAAACATGAAAACAATTACTGCAAAGGAACGGTTTAACCTAGAAGAACGAAATTTGGTTAACCAACTAGGATTGGTGTACTGATCATTGCCTGCAAGTATCATCAAGATTGGGGGAAAAAATGTTTGCTGAGATTTCAGGAAACTAGTAGTTTTTTGGAAGCTTGGCAACCCCTTTCAATGAAAGTGATTCTCCTCAGTCTCTGCTTGGGGCTACTTCAATAGGACACAAACCATAGCGACAGAACATGGAACTACATTGTTGTGACAAGTTCAAAGACCTAGCAAAAACCGTGTTTGATTTAGATTTGCAACTACATCTATCCATATAGGAGAAAATAGAGTGAAACCTAAACATGAAAACAGTTGCTCAAAGGAACGGTTTAACCTAGAAGAACGAAATTTGGTGAGCCAAGTGGGATTGGTGTACTGATCATTACCTGCCAGTATCATCAAGTTTGGGTGAAAAAATATTTGCTGAGATTTCAGGAAACTCGTAGTTTTTTGGAAGCTTGGCAACCCCTTTCAATGAATGTGATTCTCGTCTGTCTCTTCTTGGGGCTACTTCATTAGGACACAAACCATAGCGATAGAACTTGGAACTACATTATTGTGCCAAGTTTCAAATAGCTAGCACAAACCGTTTTTGATTTAGAGTTCCAACTACATGTATCCATATAGGAGAAAACAGAGTGAAACCTAAACATGAAAACGGTTACTGCAAAGGAACGGTTTAACCTAGAAGAACGAAATTTGGTGAGACAATTGAATTGGTGTACTGATCATTACCTGCCAGTATCATCAAGATTGGGTGAAAAAATGTTTGCTCAATTTTCAGAAAATCGTAGTTTTTTGGAAGCTTGGGAAGCCCTTTCAATGGAAGTGATTCTCATCAGTCTCTGCTTGGGCCTACTTCAATAGGACCCAAACCATAGCGATAGAACTTGGAACTACATTATTGTGATAAGTTTCAAAGAGCTAGCACAAACCGTGTTTGATTTAGAGTTCCAACTACATGTATCCATATAGGAGAAAACAGAGTGAAACCTAAACATGAAAACGGTTACTGCAAAGGAACGGTTTAACCTAGAAGAACGAAATTTGGTGAGCCAATTGAATTGGTGTACTGATCATTACCTGCCAGTATCATCAAGATTGGTTGAAAAAATGTTTGCTCAAGTTTCAGAAAATCGTCGTTTTTTGGAAGCTTGGGAAGCCCTTTCAATGAAAGTGATTCTCGTCAGTCTCTGCTTGGGGATACTTCCATAGGACACAAACCATAGCGACAGAACTTGGAACTACATTGATGTGCCAAGTTTCAAAGAGCTAGCACAAACCGTGTTTGATTTAGAGTTCCAACTACATGTATCCATATAGGAGAAAACAGAGTGAAACCTAAACATGAAAACGGTTACTGCAAAGGAACGGTTTAACCTAGAAGAACGAAATTTGGTGAGCCAAGTGGGAATGGTGTACTGATCATTACCTGCAAGTATCATCAAGATTGGGTGAAAAAATGTTTGCTGAGATTTCAGGAAACTCGTAGTTTTACGGAAGCTTGGCAACCCCTTTCAATGAAAGTGATTCTCCTCAGTCTCTGCTTGGTGCTACTTCAATAGGACACAAACCATAGCGATAGAACTTGGAACTACATTATTGTGCCAAGTTTCAAAGAGCTAGCACAAACCGTGTTTCATTCAGAGTTCCAACTACATGTATCCATATAGGAGAATACAGAGTGAAACCTAAACATGAATATGGTTACTGCAAACGAACTTTTTAACCTAGAAGAACGAAATTTGGTGAGCCAAGTGGGATTGGTGTACTGATCATTACCTGCAAGTATCATCAAGATTGGGTGAAAGAATGTTTGCTGAGATTTCAGGACACTCGTAGTTTTTGGAAGCTTGGCAATCCCTTTCAATGAATGTGATTCTCGTCAGTCTCTGCTTGGGGCTACTTCAATAGGACACAAACCATAGCTATAGAACATGGACCTACATTATTGTGCCAAGTTTCAAAGAGCTAGCAAAAACCGTGTTTGATTTAGATTTCCAACTACATCTATCCATATAGGAGAAAATAGAGTGAAACCTAAACATGAAAACAGTTGCTGCAAAGGAACGGTTTAACCTAGAAGAACGAAATTTGGTGAGCCAAGTGGGATTGTTGTACTGATCATTACCTGCAAGTATCTTCAATATTGGTTGAAAAAATGTTTGCTCAGATTTCAGGAAACTCGTAGTTTTTTGGAAGCTTGGCAACCCCTTTCAATGAATGTGATTCTCGTCAGTCTCTGCTTGGGGCTAATTCAATAGGACACAATCCATAGCGATAGAACTTGGAACTACATTATTGTGCCAAGTTTCAAGGAGCTAGCACAAACCGTGTTTGATTTAGAGTTCCAACTACATATATCCATATAGGAGAAAACAGAGTGAAACCTAAACATGAAAACGGTTACTGCAAAGGAACGGTTTAACCTACAAGAACGAAATTTGGCGAGCCAAGTGGGATTGGTGTTCTGATCATTACCTGCAATTATCATCAAGATTGGGTGAAAAAATGTTTGCTGATATTTCAGGAAACTAGTAGTTTTTTGGAAGCTTGGCAACCCCTCTCAATGAAAGTGATTCTCGTCAGTCTCTGCTTGGGGCTACTTCCATAGGACACAAACCTTAGCGATAGAACTTGGAACTACATTATTGTGCCAAGTTTCAAAGAATTAGCACAAACCGTGTTTGATTTAGAGTTCCAACTACATGTATCCATATAGGAGAAAACAGAGTGAAACCTAAACATGAAAACGGTTACTGCAAAGGAACGGTTTAACCTAGAAGAACGAAATTTGGTTAGCCAAGTGGGATTGGTGTACTGATCATGATCTGCAAGTATCATCAAGATTGTTGAAAAAATATTTGCTGAGATTTCAGGAAACTCGTAGTTTTTTGGAAGCTTGGCAAACCCTTTCAATGAAAGTGATTCTCCTCAGTCTCGGCTTGGTGCTACTTCAATAGGACACAAACCATAGCGATAGAACTTGGAACTACATTATTGTGCCAACTTTCAAAGAGCTAGCACAAACCGTGTTTCATTCAGAGTTCCAACAACATGTATCTATATAGGAGAAAACAGAGTGAAACCTAAACATGAATACGGTTACTGCAAACGCACTTTTTAACCTAGAAGAACGAAAATTGGTGAGCCAAGTGGGGTTGGTGTACTGATCATTACCTGCAAGTATCATCAAGATTGGGTGAAAGAATGTTTGCTGAGATTTCAGGAAACTCGTAGTTTTTGGAAGCTTGGCAACCCCTTTCAATGAATGTGATTCTCTTCAGTCTCTGCTTGGGGCTACTTCAATAGGACACAAATCATAGCTATACATCTTGGAACTACATTATTGTGCCAAGTTTCAAAGAGCTAGCAAAAACCGTGTTTGATTTAGATTTCCAACTACATCTATCCATATAGGAGAAAATAGAGTGAAACCTAAACATGAAAACAGTTGCTGCAAAGGAACGGTTTAACCTAGAAGAAGGAAATTTGGTGAGCCAAGTGGGATTGGTGTACTGATCATTACCTGCAAGTATCATCAATATTGGTTGAAAAAATGTTTGCTCAGATTTCAGGAAACTCGTAGTTTTTTGGAAGCTTGGCAACCCCTTTCAATGAATGTGATTCTCGTCAGTCTCTGCTTGGGGCTAATTCAATAGGACACAATCCATAGCGATAGAACTTGGAACTACATTATTGTGCCAAGTTTCAAGGAGCTAGCAAAAACCGTGTTTGATTTAGAGTTCCAACTACATGTATCCATATAGGAGAAAACAGAGTGAAACCTAAACATGAAAACGGTTACTGCAAAGGAACGGTTTAACCTAGAAGAACGAAATTTGGTGAGCCAAGTGGGATTGGTGTTCTGATCATTATCTGCAAGTATCATCAAGATTGGGTGAAAAAAATGTTTGCTGATATTTCAGGAAACTAGTTGTTTTTTGGAAGCTTGGCAACCCCTTTCAATGAAAGTGATTCTCGTCAGTCTCTGCTTGCGGCTACTTCCATAGGACACAAACTATAGCGATAGAACTTGGAACTACATTATTGTGCCAAGTTTCAAGAATTAGCACAAACCGTG
>NW_027551810.1:0-75688 GCF_045843805.1 Urocitellus parryii
TCTCAGCAAACATTTTTTCACCCAATCTTGATGATACTTGCAGGTAGTCCTCAGTACACGAATCCCACTTGGCTCACCAAATTTCGTTCTTCTAGGTTAAACCGTTCCTTTGCAGTAACCGTTTTCATGTTTAGGTTTCACTCTGTTTTCTCCTATATGGATACCTGTAGTTGGAACTCTAAATCAAACACGGTTTGTGCTAGCTCTTTGAAACTTGGCACAATAATGTAGTTCCAAGTTCTATCACTATGGTTTGTGTCCTATTGAAGTAGCCCCAAGCAGAGACTGACGAGAATCTCTTTCATTGAAAGGGGTTGCCAAGCTTCCAAAAAACTACGAGTTTCCGGAAATCTCAGCAAACATTTTTTCACCCAATCTTGATGATACCTCCATTTAAAGGTCAGCCGACAAATCCCACTTGGCTCACCAAATTTCGTTCTTCTAGGTTAAACCGTTTCTTTGCAGTAACCATTTTCATGTTTAGGTTTCACTCTGTTTTCTCCTATATGGATACATGTATTTGGAACTCTAAATCAAACACGGTTTGTGCTAGCTCTTTGAAACTTGGCACAATAATGTAGTTCCAAGTTCTATCGCTATGGTTTGTGTCCTATTGAAGTAGCCCCAAGCAGAGACTGACTAGAATCACTTTCATTAAAAGGGTTGCCAAGCTTCGAAAAAACTATGAGTTTCCGGAAATCTCAGCAAACATTTTTTCTCCCAATCTTGATAATACTTCCATTTAATGATCTGACGACCAATCCCACTTGGCTCACCAAATTTCGTTCTTCTAGGTTAAACCGTTCCTTTGCAGTAACCGTTTTCATGTTTAGGTTTCACTCTGTTTTCTCCTATATGGATACATGTAGTTGGAACTCTAAATCAAACACGGTTTGTGCTAGCTCTTTTAAACTTGGCACAATAATGTAGTTCCAAGTTCTATCACTCTGGTTTGTGTCCTATTGAAGTAGCCCCAAGCAGAGACTGACGAGAATCTCTTTCATTGAAAGGGGTTGCCAAGCTTCCAAAAAACTATGAGTTTCCGGAAATCTCAGCAAACATTTTTTCACACAATCTTGATGGTACTTGCAGGTAATGATCAGTACACGAATCCCACTTGGCTCACCAAATTTCGTTCTTCTAGGTTAAACCGTTCCTTTGCAGTAACCGTTTTCATGTTTAGGTTTCACTCTTTTTTCTCCTATATGGATACATGTAGTCGGAACTCTAAATCAAACACGGTTTGTGCTAGCTCTTTGAAACTTGGCACAATAATGTAGTTTCAAGATATATCGCTATGGTTTGTGTCCTATTGAAGTAGCCCCAAGCAGAGACTGACGAGAATCACTTTCATTGAAAGGGGTTGCCAAGCTTCCAAAAAACTACAAGTTTCCGGAAATATCAGCAAACATTTTTTCACCCAATCTTGATGATACTTCCATTAAATGATCTGCCGACCAATCCCACTTGGCTCACCAAATTTAGTTTTTCTAGGTTAAACCGTTCTTTTGCAGTAACCGTTTTCATGTTTAGGTTTCACTCTGTTTTCTCCTATATGGATACATGTATTTGGAACTCTAAATCAAACACAGTTTGTGCTAGCTCTTTGAAACTTGGCACAATAATGTAGTTCCAAGTTCTATCGCTATGGTTTGTGTCCCATTGAAGTAGCCCCAAGCAGAGACTGACGAGAATCACTTTCATTGAAAGGGGTTGCCAAGCTTAGAAAAAACTACAAGTTTCCGGAAATCTCAGCAAACATTTTTTCACCCCATCTTGATGATACTTCCATTTAATGATATGCCGACCAATCCCACTTGGCTCACCAAATTTCGTTCTTCTAGGTTAAACCGTTCCTTTGCAGTAACCGTTTTCATGTTTAGGTTTCACTCTGTTTTCTCCTATATGGATACATGTAGTTGGAACTCTAAATCAAACACGGTTTGGGCTAGCTCTTTGAAACTTGGCACAATAATGTAGTTCCAAGTTCTATCGCTATGGTTTGTGTCCTATTGAAGTAGCCCCAAGCAGAGACTGACTAGAATCACTTTCATTAAAAGGGTTGCCAAGCTTCGAAAAAACTACGAGTTTCCGGAAATCTCAGCAAACATTTTTTCACCCAATCTTGATGATACTTCCATTTAATGATCTGCCGACCAATCCCACTTGGCTCACCAAATTTCGTTCTTCTAGGTTAAACCGTTAATTAGAAGTAACCGTTTTCATGTTTAGGTTTCACTCTGTTTTCTCCTATATGGATACATGTAGTTGGAACTCTAAATCAAACACGGTTTGTGCTAGCTCTATGAAACGTGGCACAATAATGTAGTTCCATGTTCTATCGCTATGGTTTGTGTCCTATTGAAGTAGCTCCAAGCAGAGACTGACGAGAATCACTTTCATTGAAAGGGGTTGCCAAGCTTCCAAACAACTACTAGTTTCCGGAAATCTCAGCAAACATTTTTTCACACAATCTTGATGATACTTGCAGGTAATGATCAGTACACGAATCCCACTTGGCTCACCAAATTTCGTTCTTCTAGGTTAAACCGTTCCTTTGCAGTAACCGTTTTCATGTTTAGGTTTCACTGTTTTCTCCTATATGGATACATGTAGTCGGAACTCTAAATCAAACACGGTTTGTGCTAGCTCTTTGAAACTTGGCACAATAATGTAGTTTCAAGATATATCGCTATGGTTTGTGTCCTATTGAAGTAGCCCCAAGCAGAGACTGACGAGAATTACTTTCATTGAAAAGGGTTGCCAAGCTTCCAAAAAACTACAAGTTTCCGGAAACCTCAGCAAACATTTTTTCACCCAATCTTGATGATACTTCCATTTAATGATCTGCCGACCAATCCCACTTGGGTCACCAAATTTAGTTATTCTAGGTTAAACCGTTCTTTTGCAGTAACCGTTTTCATGTTTAGGTTTCACTCTGTTTTCTCCTATATGGATACATGTATTTGGAACTCTAAATCAAACACGGTTTGTGCTAGCTCTTTGAAACTTGTCACAATAATGTAGTTCCAAGTTCTATCGCTATGGTTTGTGTCCTATTGAATTAGCCCCAAGCAGAGACTGACGAGAATCACTTTCATTGAAAGGGGTTGCGAAGCTTCAAAAACACTAGGAGTTTCCGGATATCTCAGCAAACATTTTTTCTCCCAATCTTGATGATACTTCCATTTAATGATCTGCCGACCAATCCCACTTGGCTCACCAAATTTCGTTCTTCTAGGTTAAACCGTTCCTTTGCAGTAACCCTTTTCATGTTTAGGTTTCACTCTGTTTTCTCCTATATGGATACATGTAGTCGAAACTCTAAATCAAACACGGTTTGGGCTAGCTCTTTGAAACTTGGCACAATAATGTAGTTTCAAGATATATCGCTATGGTTTGTGTCCTATTGAAGTAGCCCCAAGCAGAGACTGACGAGAATCACTTTCATTAAAAGAGGTTGCCAAGCTTCCAAAAACTACAAGTTTCCGGAAATCTCAGCAAACATTTTTTCACCCAATCTTGATGATACTTCCATTTAATGATCAGCTGACCAATCCCACTTGGCTCACCAAATTTCGTTCTTCTAGGTTAAAAGGTTCCTTTGCAGTAACCGTTTTCATATTTAGGTTTCACGCTGTTTTCTCCTATATGGACACCTGTAGTTGGAACTCTAAATCAAACACGGTTTGTGCTAGCTCTTTGAAACTTGGCACAATAATGTAGTTCCAAGTTCTATCACTATGGTTTGTGTCCTATTGAAGTAGCCCCAAGCAGAGACTGACGAGAATCTCTTTCATTGAAAGGGGTTGCTAAGCTTCCAAAAAACTACGAGTTTCCGGAAATCTCAGCAAACATTTTTTCACCCAATCTTGATGATACCTCCATTTAATGATCAGCCGACCAATCCCACTTGGCTCACCAAATTTCGTTCTTCTAGGTTAAACCGTTTCTTTGCAGTAACCGTTTTCATGTTTAGGTTTCACTCTGTTTTCTCCTGTATGGATATATGTATTTGGAACTCTAAATCAAACACGGTTTGTGCTAGCTCTTTGAAACTTGGCACAATAATGTAGTTCCAAGTTCTATCGCTATGGTTTGTGTCCTATTGAAGTAGCCCCAAGCAGAGACTGACTAGAATCACTTTCATTGAAAGGGGTTGCCAAGCTTCGAAAAAACTACGAGTTTCCAGAAATCTCAGCAAACATTTTTTCTCCCAATCTTGATGATACTTCCATTTAATGATCTGACGACCAATCCCACTTGGCTCACCAAATTTCGTTCTTCTTGGTTAAACCGTTCCTTTGCAGGAACCGTTTTCATGTTTAGGTTTCACTCTGTTTTCTCCTATATGGATACATGTATTTGGAACTCTAAATCAAACACGGTTTGTGCTAGCTCTTTGAAACTTGGCACAATAATGTAGTTCCAAGTTCTATCGCTATGGTTTGTGTCCTATTGAAGTAACCCCAAGCAGAGACTGACGAGAATCACATTCATTGAAAGGGGTTGCCAAGCTTCCAAAAAACTACGAGTTTCCTGAAATCTCAGCAAACATTTTTTCACCCAATCTTGATGATACCTCCATTTAATGATCAGCCGACCAATCCCACTTGGCTCACCAAATTTCGTTCTTCTAGGTTAAACCGTTCCTTTGCAGTAACCGTTTTCATGTTTAGGTTTCACTCTGTTTTCTCCTATATGGATACATGTAGTCGGAACTCTAAATCAAACACAGTGTGGGCTAGCTCTTTGAAATGTGGCACAATAATGTATTTCCAAGTTCTATCGCTATGGTTTGTGTCCTATTGAAGTAGCCCCAAGCAGAGACTGACGAGAATCACTTTCATTGAAAGGGGTTGCCAAGCTTAGAAAAAACTACAAGTTTCCGGAAATCTCAGCAAACATTTTTTCTCCCAATCTTGAGGATACTTGCAGGTAGTCATCAGTATACGAATCCCACTTGGCTCACCAAATTTCGTTCTTCTAGGTTAAACCGTTCCTTTGCAGTAACCGTTTTCATGTTTAGGTTTCACTCTGTTTTCTCCTATATGGATACATGTAGTCGGAACTCTAAATCAAACACGGTTTGAGCTAGCTCTTTGAAACTTGGCACAATAATGTAATTCCAAGTTCTATCACTAGGGTTTGTGTCCAATTGAAGTAGCCCCAAGCAGAGACTGACGAGAATCACTTTCATTGAATGGGGTTGCCAAGCTTCCAAAAAACTACGAGTTTCCGGAAATCTCAGCAAACATTTTTTCTCCCAGTCTTGATGATAACTCCATTTAATGATCAGCCGACCAATCCCACTTGGCTCACCAAATTTCGTTCTTCTAGGTTAAACCGTTCCTTTGCAGTAACCGTTTTCATGTTTAGGTTTCACTCTGTTTTCTCCTATATGGATACATGTAGTTGGAACTCTAAATCAAACACGGTTTGGGCTAGCTCTTTGAAAGTTGGCACAATAATGTAGTTCCAAGTTCTATCACTATGGTTTGTGTCCTATTGAAGAAGCCCCAAGCAGAGACTGAGGAGAATCACTTTCATTGAAAGGGGTTGCCAAGGTTCCAAAAAACTACGAGTTTCCGGAAATCTCAGCAAACATTTTTTCACCCTATCTTGATGATACTTCCATTTAATGATCTGACGACCAATCCAACTTGGTTCACCAAATTTCGTTCTTCTAGGTTCAACCGTTAATTTGAAGTAACCGTTTTCATGTTTAGGTTTCACTCTGTTTTCTCCTATATGGATACATGTAGTTGGAACTCTAAATCAAACACGGTTTGTGCTAGCTCTTTGAAACTTGGCACAATAATGTAGCTGCAAGTTCTATCGCTATGGTTTGTGTCCTATTGAAGTAGCCCCAAGCAAGACTGACGAGAATCACTTTCATTGAAAGGGGTTGCCAAGTTTCCAAACAACTACTAGTTTCCGGAAATCTCAGCAAACGTTTTTTCACACAATCTTGATGATACTTTCAGGTAATGATCAGTACACGAATCCCACTTGGCTCACCAAATTTCGTTCTTCTAGGTTAAACCGTTCCTTTGCAGTAACCGTTTTCATGTTTAGGTTTCACTCTGTTTTCTCCTATATGGATACATGTAGTCGGAACTCTATATCAAACACGGTTTGGGCTAGCTCTTTGAAACTTGGCACAATAATGTAGTTCCAAGTTCTATCGCTATGGTTTGTGTCCTATTGAAGTAGCCCCAAGCAGAGACTGACGAGAATCACTTTCATTGAAAGGGGTTGCCAAGCTTAGAAAAAACTACAAGTTTCCAGAAATCCCAGCAAACATTTTTTCACCCAATCTTGATGATACTTGCAGGTAGTCTTCAGTACACGAATCCCACTTGGCTCACCAAATTTCGTTCTTCTAGGTTAAACCGTTCCTTTGCAGTAACCGTTTTCATGTTTAGGTTTCACTCTGTTTTCTCCTATATGGATACATGTATTTGGAACTCTAAATCAAACACGGTTTGTGCTAGCTCTTCGAAACTTGGCACAATAATGTAGTTCCAAGTTCTATCGCTATAGTGTGTCCTATTGAAGTAGCCCCAAGCAGAGACTGACGAGAATCACTCTCATTGAAAGGGGTTGCCAAGTTCCAAAAAACTACTAGTTTCCGGAAATCTCAGCAAACATTTTTTCACACAATCTTGATGATACCTGCAGGTAATGATCAGTACACGAATCCCACTTGGCTCACCAAATTTCGTTCTTCTAGGTTAAACCGTTCCTTTGCAGTAACCGTTTTCATGTTTAGGTTCCACTCTGTTTTCTCCTATATGGATACCTGTATTTGGAACTCTAAATCAAACACGGTTTGTGCTAGCTCTTTGAAACTTGGTACAATAATGTAGTTCCAAGTTCTATCACTATGCTTTGTGTCCTATTGAAGTATCCCCAAGCAGAGACTGACGAGAATCTCTTTCATTGAAAGGGGTTGCCAAGCTTCCAAAAAACTATGAGTTTCGGGAAATCTCAGCAAACATTTTTTCACCCAATCCTGATGATACCTCCATTTAATGATCAGCCGACCAATCCCACTTGGCTCACCAAATTTCGTTCTTCTAGGTTAAACTGTTTCTTTGCAGTAACCGTTTTCATGTTTAGGTTTCACTCTGTTTTCTCCTATATGGATACATGTATTTGGAACTCTAAATCAAACACGGTTTGTGCTAGCTCTTTGAAACTTGGCACAATAATGTAGTTCCAAGTTCTATCGCTATGGTTTGTGTCCTATTGAAGTAGCCCCAAGCAGAGACTGACTAGAATCACTTTCATTAAAAGGGTTGCCTAGCTTAGAAAAAACTACGAGTTTCCGGAAATCTCAGCATACATTTTTTTCTCCCAATCTTGATGATACTTCCATTTAATGATCTGACGACCAATCCCACTTGGCTCAACAAATTTCGTTCTTCTTGGTTAAACCGTTCCTTTGCAGTAACCGTTTTCATGTTTAGGTTTCACTCTGTTTTCTCCTATATGGATACATGTAGTTGGAACTCTAAATCAAACACGGTTTGTGCTAGCTCTTTGAAACTTGGCACAATAATGTAGTTCCAAGTTCTATCGCTATGGTTTGTGTCCTATTGAAGTAGCCCCAAGCAGAGACTGACGAGAATCACATTCATTGAAAGGGGTTCCCAAGCTTCCAAACAACTACAAGTTTCCGGAAATCTCAGCAAACATTTTTTCACACAATCTTGATGATACTTGCAGGTAATGATCAGTACACGAATCCCACTTGGCTCACCAAATTTCGTTCTTCTAGGTTAAACCATTCCTTTGCAGTAACCGTTTTCATGTTTAGGTTTCACTCTGTTTTCTACTATATGGATACATGTATTTGGAACTCTAAATCAAACACGGTTTGGGATAGCTCTTTGAAACCTGGAAAAATATTGTAGTTCCAAGTTCTATCGCTATGGTTTGTGTCCTATTGAAGTAGCCCCAAGCAGATACTGACGAGAATCACTTTCATTGAAAGGGGTTGCCAAGCTTAGAAAAAACTACAAGTTTCCGGAAATCTCAGCAAACATTTTTTCACCCAATCTTGATGATACTTGCAGGTAGTCATCAGTACACGAATCCCACTTGGCTCACCAAATTTCGTTCTTCTAGGTTAAACCGTTCCTTTGCAGTAACCGTTTTCATGTTTAGGTTTCACTCTGTTTTCTCCTATATGGATACATGTATTTGGAACTCTAAATCAAACACGGTTTGGGCTAGCTCTTTGAACCTTGGCACAATAATGTAGTTCCAAGTTCTATCGCTATGGATTGTGTCCTATTGAAGTAGCCCCAAGCAGAGACTGACGAGAATCACTTTCATTGAAAGGGGTTGCCAAGCTTCCAAAAAACTACTAGTTTCCGGAAATCTCAGCAAATATTTTTTCACACAATCTTGATGATACTTGCAGGTATTGATCAGTACATGAATCGCACTTGGCTCACCAAATTTCGTTCTTCTTGGTTAAACCGTTCCTTTGCAGTAACCGTTTTCATGTTTAGGTTTCACTCTGTTTTCTCCTATATGGATACATGTATTTGGAACTCTAAATCAAACACGGTTTGTGCTAGCTCTTTGAAACTTGGTACAATAATGTAGTTCCAAGTTCTATCACTATGGTTTGTGTCCTATTGAAGTATCCCCAAGCAGAGACTGACGAGAATCTCTTATATTGAAAGTGGTTGCCAAGCTTCCAAAAAACTACGAGTTTCCGGAAATCTCAGCAAACATTTTTTTACCCAATCCTGATGATACCTCCATTTAATGATCAGCCGACCAATCCCACTTGGCTGACCAAATTTCGTTCTTCTAGGTTAAACCGTTTCTTTGCAGTAACCGTTTTCATGTTTAGGTTTCACTCTGTTTTCTCCTATATGGATATATGTATTTGGAACTCTAAATCAAACACGGTTTGTGCTAGCTCTTTGAAACTTGGCACAATAATGTAGTTCCAAGTTCTATCGCTATGGTTTGTGTCCTATTGAAGTAGCCCCAAGCAGAGACTGACTAGAATCACTTTCATTGAAAGGGGTTGCCAAGCTTCGAAAAAACTACGAGTTTCCAGAAATCTCAGCAAACATTTTTTCTCCCAATCTTGATGATACTTCCATTTAATGATCTGACGACCAATCCCACTTGGCTCACCAAATTTCGTTCTTCTTGGTTAAACCGTTCCTTTGCAGGAACCGTTTTCATGTTTAGGTTTCACTCTGTTTTCTCCTATATGGATACATGTATTTGGAACTCTAAATCAAACACGGTTTGTGCTAGCTCTTTGAAACTTGGCACAATAATGTAGTTCCAAGTTCTATCGCTATGGTTTGTGTCCTATTGAAGTAACCCCAAGCAGAGACTGACGAGAATCACATTCATTGAAAGGGGTTGCCAAGCTTCCAAAAAACTACGAGTTTCCTGAAATCTCAGCAAACATTTTTTCACCCAATCTTGATGATACCTCCATTTAATGATCAGCCGACCAATCCCACTTGGCTCACCAAATTTCGTTCTTCTAGGTTAAACCGTTCCTTTGCAGTAACCGTTTTCATGTTTAGGTTTCACTCTGTTTTCTCCTATACGGATACATGTAGTCGGAACTCTAAATCAAACACGGTGTGGGCTAGCTCTTTGAAATGTGGCACAATAATGTATTTCCAAGTTCTATCGCTATGGTTTGTGTCCTATTGAAGTAGCCCCAAGCAGAGACTGACGAGAATCACTTTCATTGAAAGGGGTTGCCAAGCTTAGAAAAAACTACAAGTTTCCGGAAATCTCAGCAAACATTTTTTCTCCCAATCTTGAGGATACTTGCAGGTAGTCATCAGTACACGAATCCCACTTGGCTCACCAAATTTCGTTCTTCTAGGTTAAACCGTTCCTTTGCAGTAACCGTTTTCATGTTTAGGTTTCACTCTGTTTTCTCCTATATGGATACATGTAGTCGGAACTCTAAATCAAACACGGTTTGAGCTAGCTCTTTGAAACTTGGCACAATAATGTAATTCCAAGTTCTATCACTAGGGTTTGTGTCCAATTGAAGTAGCCCCAAGCAGAGACTGACGAGAATCACTTTCATTGAATGGGGTTGCCAAGCTTCCAAAAAACTACGAGTTTCCGGAAATCTCAGCAAACATTTTTTCTCCCAGTCTTGATGATAACTCCATTTAATGATCAGCCGACCAATCCCACTTGGCTCACCAAATTTCGTTCTTCTAGGTTAAACCGTTCCTTTGCAGTAACCGATTTCATGTTTAGGTTTCACTCTGTTTTCTCCTATATGGATACATGTAGTTGGAACTCTAAATCAAACACGGTTTGGGCTAGCTCTTTGAAAGTTGGCACAATAATGTAGTTCCCAGTTCTATCACTATGGTTTGTGTCCTATTGAAGAAGCCCCAAGCAGAGACTGAGGAGAATCACTTTCATTGAAAGGGGTTGCCAAGGTTCCAAAAAACTACGAGTTTCCGGAAATCTCAGCAAACATTTTTTCACCCTATCTTGATGATACTTCCATTTAATGATCTGACGACCAATCCAACTTGGCTCACCAAATTTCGTTCTTCTAGGTTCAACCGTTAATTTGAAGTAACCGTTTTCATGTTTAGGTTTCACTCTGTTTTCTCCTATATGGATACATGTAGTTGGAACTCTAAATCAAACACGGTTTGTGCTAGCTCTTTGAAACTTGGCACAATAATGTAGCTGCAAGTTCTATCGCTATGGTTTGTGTCCTATTGAAGTAGCCCCAAGCAGAGACTGACGAGAATCACTTTCATTGAAAGGGGTTGCCAAGTTTCCAAACAACTACTAGTTTCCGGAAATCTCAGCAAACGTTTTTTCACACAATCTTGATGATACTTTCAGGTAATGATCAGTACACGAATCCCACTTGGCTCACCAAATTTCGTTCTTCTAGGTTAAACCGTTCCTTTGCAGTAACCGTTTTCATGTTTAGGTTTCACTCTGTTTTCTCCTATATGGATACATGTAGTCGGAACTCTATATCAAACACGGTTTGGGCTAGCTCTTTGAAACTTGGCACAATAATGTAGTTCCAAGTTCTATCGCTATGGTTTGTGTCCTATTGAAGTAGCCCCAAGCAGAGACTGACGAGAATCACTTTCATTGAAAGGGGTTGCCAAGCTTAGAAAAAACTACAAGTTTCCAGAAATCTCAGCAAACATTTTTTCACCCAATCTTGATGATACTTGCAGGTAGTCTTCAGTACACGAATCCCACTTGGCTCACCAAATTTCGTTCTTCTAGGTTAAACCGTTCCTTTGCAGTAACCGTTTTCATGTTTAGGTTTCACTCTGTTTTCTCCTATATGGATACATGTATTTGGAACTCTAAATCAAACACGGTTTGTGCTAGCTCTTCGAAACTTGGCACAATAATGTAGTTCCAAGTTCTATCGCTATAGTGTGTCCTATTGAAGTAGCCCCAAGCAGAGACTGACGAGAATCACTCTCATTGAAAGGGGTTGCCAAGTTCCAAAAAACTACTAGTTTCCGGAAATCTCAGCAAACATTTTTTCACACAATCTTGATGATACCTGCAGGTAATGATCAGTACACGAATCCCACTTGGCTCACCAAATTTCGTTCTTCTAGGTTAAACCGTTCCTTTGCAGTAACCGTCTTCATGTTTAGGTTCCACTCTGTTTTCTCCTATATGGATACCTGTATTTGGAACTCTAAATCAAACACGGTTTGTGCTAGCTCTTTGAAACTTGGTACAATAATGTAGTTCCAAGTTCTATCACTATGCTTTGTGTCCTATTGAAGTATCCCCAAGCAGAGACTGACGAGAATCTCTTTCATTGAAAGGGGTTGCCAAGCTTCCAAAAAACTATGAGTTTCGTGAAATCTCAGCAAACATTTTTTCACCCAATCCTGATGATACCTCCATTTAATGATCAGCCGACCAATCCCACTTGGCTCACCAAATTTCGTTCTTCTAGGTTAAACTGTTTCTTTGCAGTAACCGTTTTCATGTTTAGGTTTCACTCTGTTTTCTCCTATATGGATACATGTATTTGGAACTCTAAATCAAACACGGTTTGTGCTAGCTCTTTGAAACTTGGCACAATAATGTAGTTCCAAGTTCTATCGCTATGGTTTGTGTCCTATTGAAGTAGCCCCAAGCAGAGACTGACTAGAATCACTTTCATTAAAAGGGTTGCCAAGCTTAGAAAAAACTACGAGTTTCCGGAAATCTCAGCATACATTTTTTTCTCCCAATCTTGATGATACTTCCATTTAATGATCTGACGACCAATCCCACTTGGCTCAACAAATTTCGTTCTTCTTGGTTAAACCATTCCTTTGCAGTAACCGTTTTCATGTTTAGGTTTCACTCTGTTTTCTCCTATATGGATACATGTAGTTGGAACTCTAAATCAAACACGGTTTGTGCTAGCTCTTTGAAACTTGGCACAATAATGTAGTTCCAAGTTCTATCGCTATGGTTTGTGTCCTATTGAAGTAGCCCCAAGCAGAGACTGACGAGAATCACATTCATTGAAAGGGGTTCCCAAGCTTCCAAACAACTACAAGTTTCCGGAAATCTCAGCAAACATTTTTTCACACAATCTTGATGATACTTGCAGGTAATGATCAGTACACGAATCCCACTTGGCTCACCAAATTTCGTTCTTCTAGGTTAAACCATTCCTTTGCAGTAACCGTTTTCATGTTTAGGTTTCACTCTGTTTTCTACTATATGGATACATGTATTTGGAACTCTAAATCAAACACGGTTTGGGCTAGCTCTTTGAAACCTGGAAAAATATTGTAGTTCCAAGTTCTATCGCTATGGTTTGTGTCCTATTGAAGTAGCCCCAAGCAGATACTGACGAGAATCACTTTCATTGAAAGGGGTTGCCAAGCTTAGAAAAAACTACAAGTTTCCGGAAATCTCAGCAAACATTTTTTCACCCAATCTTGATGATACTTGCAGGTAGTCATCAGTACACGAATCCCACTTGGCTCACAAAATTTCGTTCTTCTAGGTTAAACCGTTCCTTTGCAGTAACCGTTTTCATGTTTAGGTTTCACTCTGTTTTCTCCTATATGGATACATGTATTTGGAACTCTAAATCAAACACGGTTTGGGCTAGCTCTTTGAACCTTGGCACAATAATGTAGTTCCAAGTTCTATCGCTATGGATTGTGTCCTATTGAAGTAGCCCCAAGCAGAGACTGACGAGAATCACTTTCATTGAAAGGGGTTGCCAAGCTTCCAAAAAACTACTAGTTTCCGGAAATCTCAGCAAATATTTTTTCACACAATCTTGATGATACTTGCAGGTAATGATCAGTACATGAATCGCACTTGGCTCACCAAATTTCGTTCTTCTTGGTTAAACCGTTCCTTTGCAGTAACCGTTTTCATGTTTAGGTTTCACTCTGTTTTCTCCTATATGGATACATGTATTTGGAACTCTAAATCAAACACGGTTTGTGCTAGCTCTTTGAAACTTGGTACAATAATGTAGTTCCAAGTTCTATCACTATGGTTTGTGTCCTATTGAAGTATCCCCAAGCAGAGACTGACGAGAATCTCTTTCATTGAAAGTGGTTGCCAAGCTTCCAAAAAACTACGAGTTTCCGGAAATCTCAGCAAACATTTTTTTACCCAATCCTGATGATACCTCCATTTAATGATCAGCCGACCAATCCCACTTGGCTGACCAAATTTCGTTCTTCTAGGTTAAACCGTTTCGTTGCAGTAACCGTTTTCATGTTTAGGTTTCACTCTGTTTTCTCCTATATGGATACATGTAGTTGGAACTCTAAATCGAACACGGTTTGTGCTAGCTCTTTGAAACTTGGCACAATAATGTAGTTCCAAGTTCTATCGCTATTGTTTGTGTCCTATTGAAGTAGCCCCAAGCAGAGACTGACGAGAATCACATTCATTGAAAGGGGTTGCCAAGCTTCCAAACAACTACAAGTTTCCGGAAATCTCAGCAAACATTTTTTCACACAATCTTGATGATACTTGCAGGTAATGATCAGTACACGAATCCCACTTGGCTCACCAAATTTGGTTCTTCTAGGTTAAACCGTTCCTTTGCAGTAACCGTTTTCATGTTTAGGTTTCACTCTGTTTTCTCCTATATGGATACATGTAGTCGGAACTCTAAATCAAACACGGTTTGGTCTAGCTCTTTGAAACTTGGCACAATAATGTACTTCCAAGTTCTATCGCTATGGTTTGTGTCCTATTGATGTAGCCCCAAGCAGAGACTTACGAGAATCACTTTCATTGAAAGGGGTTGCCAAGCTTAGAAAACTACAAGTTTCCAGAAATCTCAGCAAACATTTTTTCACCCAATCTTGATGATACTTGCAGGTAGTCATCAGTACATGAATCCCACTTGGCTCACCAAATTTCGTTCTTCTAGGTTTAACCGTTCCTTTGCAGTAACCGTTTTCATGTTTAGGTTTCACTCTGTTTTCTCCTATATGGATACATGTATTTGGAACTCTAAATCAAACACGGTTTGGGCTAGCTCCTTGAACCTTGGCACAATAATGTAGTTCCAAGTTCTATCACTATGTTTTTTGTCCTATTGAAGTAGCCCCAAGCAGAGACTGACGAGAAGCACTTTCATTGAAAGGGGTTGCCAAGCTTCCAAACAACTACAAGTTTCCGGAAATCTCAGCAAACATTTTTTCTCCCAATCTTGATGATACTTCCATTTAATGATCTGCCGACCAATCCCACTTGGCTCACCAAATTTCGTTCTTCTAGGTTAAACCGTTCCTTTGCAGTAACCGTTTTCATGTTTAGGTTTCACTCTGTTTTCTCCTATATGGATACATGTAGTTGGAACTCTAAATCAACCACGGTTTGTGCTAGCTCTTTGAAACTTGGCACAATAATGTAGTTCCAAGTTCTATCGCTATGGTTTGTGTCCTATTGACGTAGCCCCAAGCAGATACTGACGAGAATCACTTTCATTGAAAGGGGTTGCCAAGCTTCCAAACAACTACAAGTTTCCGGAAATCTCAGCAAACATTTTTTCACACAATCTTGATGATACTTGCAGATAATGATCAGTACACGAATCCCACTTGGCTCACCAAATTTCGTTCTTCTAGGTTAAACCGTTCCTTTGCAGTAACCGTTTTCATGTTTAGGTTTCACTCTGTTTTCTCCTATATGGATACATGTAGTCGGAACTCTAAATCAAACACGGTTTGGGCTAGCTCTTTGAAACTTAGCACAATAATGTAGTTCCAAGTTCTATCGCTATGGTTTGTGTCCTATTGAAGTAGCCCCAAGCAGAGACTGACGAGAATCACTTTCATTGAAAGGGGTTGCCAAGCTTAGAAAAAACTACAAGTTTCCGGAAATCTCAGCAAACATTTTTTCACCCAATCTTGATGATACTTGCAGGTAGTCATCAGTACACGAATCCCACTTGGCTCACCAAATTTCGTTCTTCTAGGTTAAACCGTTCCTTTGCAGTAACCGTTTTCATGTTTAGGTTTCACTCTGTTTTCTCCTATATGGATACATGTAGTTGGAACTCTAAATCGAACACGGTTTGTGCTAGCTCTTTGAAACTTGGCACAATAATGTAGTTCCAAGTTCTATCGCTATGGTTTGTGTCCTATTGAATTAGCCCCAAGCAGAGACTGACGAGAATCACATTCATTGAAAGGGGTTGCCAAGCTTCCAAACAACTACAAGTTTCCGGAAATCTCAGCAAACATTTTTTCACACAATCTTGATGATACTTGCAGGTAATGATCAGTACACGAATCCCACTTGGCTAACCAAATTTGGTTCTTCTAGGTTAAACCGTTCCTTTGCAGTAACCGTTTTCATGTTTAGGTTTCACTCTGTTTTCTCCTATATGGATACATGTAGTCGGAACTCTAAATCAAACACGGTTTGGTCTAGCTCTTTGAAACTTGGCACAATAATGTAGTTCCAAGTTCTATCGCTATGCTTTGTGTCCTATTGATGTAGCCCCAAGCAGAGACTTACGAGAATCACTTTCATTGAAAGGGGTTGCCAAGCTTAGAAAACTACAAGTTTCCAGAAATCTCAGCAAACATTTTTTCACCCAAACTTGATGATACTTGCAGGTAGTCATCAGTACATGAATCCCACTTGGCTCACCAAATTTCGTTCTTCTAGGTTTAACCGTTCCTTTGCAGTAACCGTTTTCATGCTTAGGTTTCACTCTGTATTCTCCTATATGGATACATGTATTTGGAACTCTAAATCAAACACGGTTTGGGCTAGCTCTTTGAACCTTGGCACAATAATGTAGTTCCAAGTTCTATCGCTATGGTTTGTGTCCTATTGAAGTAGCCCCAAGCAGAGACTGACGAGAATCACTTTCATTGAAAGGGGTTGCCAAGCTTCCAAAAAACTACTAGTTTCCGGAAATCTCAGCAAATATTTTTTCACACAATCTTGATGATACTTGCAGGTAATGATCAGTACACGAATCCCACTTGGCTCACCAAATTTGGTTCTTCTAGGTTAAACCGTTCCTTTGCAGTAACCGTTTTCATGTTTAGGTTTCACTCTGTTTTCTCCTATATGGATACATGTAGTCGGAACTCAAAATCAAACACGGTTTGGGCTAGCTCTTTGAAACTTGGCACAATAATGTAGTTCCAAGTTCTATCACTATGGTTTGTGTCCTATTGAAGTAGCCCCAAGCATAGACTGACGAGAATCACTTTCATTGAAAGGGGTTGCCAAGCTTCCAAACAACTACAAGTTTCCGGAAATCTCAGCAAACATTTTTTCACCCAATCTTGATGATACCTCCATTTAAAGATCAGTCGACCAATCCCACTTGGCTCACCAAATTTCGTTCTTCTAGGTTAAACCGTTCCTTTGCAGTAACCGTTTTCATGTTTAGGTTTCACTCTGTTTTCTCCTATATGCTTACATGTAGTTGGAACTCTAAATCAAACACGGTTTGTGCTAGCTCTTTGAAACGTGGCACAATAATGCAGTTCCAAGTTCTATCGCTATGGTTTGTGTCCTATTGAAGTAGCCCCAAGCAGAGACTGACGAGAATCACTTTCATTGAAAGGGGTTGCCAAGCTTCCAAACAACTACTAGTTTCCGGAAATCTCAGCAAACGTTTTTTCACACAATCTTGATGATACTTGCAGGTAATGATCAGTACACGAATCCCAATTGGCTCACCAAATTTCGTTCTTCAAGGTTAAACCGTTCCTTTGCAGTAACCGTTTTCATGTTTAGTTTTCACTCTGTTTTCTCCTATATGGATACATGTAGTCGGAACTCTAAAGCAAACACGGTTTGGGCTAGCTCTTTGAAACTTGGTACAATAATGTTGTTTCAAGATATATCGCTATGGTTTGTGTCCTATTGAAGTAGCCCCAAGCAGAGACTGACGAGAATCACATTCATTGAAAGGGGTTGCCAAGCTTCCAAAAAACTACAAGTTTCCGGAAATCTCAGCAAACATTTTTTCACCCAATCTTGATGATACTTGCAGGTAGTCCTCAGTACACGAATCCCACTTGGCTCACCAAATTTCGTTCTTCTAGGTTAAACCCTTCCTTTGCAGTAACCGTTTTCATGTTTAGGTTTCACTCTGTTTTCTCCTATATGGATACCTGTAGTTGGAACTCTAAATCAAACACGGTTTGTGCTAGCTCTTTGAAACTTGGTACAATAATGTAGTTCCAAGTTCTATCACTATGGTTTGTGTCCTATTGAAGTATCCCCAAGCAGAGACTGACGAGAATCTCTTTCATTGAAAGGGGTTGCCAAGCTTCCAAAAAACTACGCGTATCCGGAAATCTCAGCAAATATTTTTTCACCCAATCCTCATGATACCTCCATTTAATGATCAGCCAACCAATCCCACTTGGCTCACCAAATTTCGTTCTTCTAGGTTAAACCGTTTCTTTGCAGTAACCGTTTTCATGTTTAGGTTTCACTCTGTTTTCTCCTATATGGATACATGTATTTGGAACTCTAAATCAAACACGGTTTGTGCTAGCTCTTTGAAACTTGGCACAATAATGTAGTTCCAAGTTCTCTCGCTATGGTTTGTGTCCTATTGAAGTAGCCCCAAGCAGAGACTGACTAGAATCACTTTCATTAAAAGGGTTGCCAAGCTTCGAAAAAACTACGAGTTTCCGGAAATCTCAGCAAACATTTTTTCTCCCAATCTTGATGATACTTCCATTTAATGATCTGCCGACCAATCCCACTTGGCTCACCAAATTTCGTTCTTCTAGGTTAAACCGTTCCTTTGCACTAACCGTTTTCATGTTTAGGTTTCACTCTGTTTTCTCCTATATGGATACATGTAGTTGGAACTCTAAATCAAACACGGTTTGCGCTAGCTCTTTGAAACTTGGCACAATAATGTAGTTCCAAGTTCTATCACTATGGTTTGTGTCCTATTGAAGTAGCCCCAAGCAGAGACTGACGAGAATCACTTTCATTGAAAGGGGTTGCCAAGCTTCCAAAAAACTACGAGTTTCCGGAAATCTCAGCAAACATTTTTTCACCCAATCTTGATGATACCTCCATTGAATGATCAGCCGACCAATCCCACTTGGCTCACCAAATTTCGTTCTTCTAGGTTAAACTGTTCCTTTGCAGTAACCGTTTTCATGTTTAGGTTTCACTCTGTTTTCTCCTATATGGATACATATTGTTGGAACTCTAAATCAAACACGGTTTGTGCTAGGTGTTTTAAACTTGGCAGAAGAATGTAGTTCCATGTTCTATTGCTATGGTTTGTGTCCTATTGAATTAGCCCCAAGCAGAGACTGACGAGAATCACTTTCATTGAAAGGGGTTGCCAAGCTTCCAAACAACTACTAGTTTCCGGAAATCTCAGCAAACATTTTTTCAAACAATCTTGATGATACTTGCACGTAATGATCAGTACACGAATCCCACATGACTCACCAAATTTCGTTCTTCTAGGTTAAACCGTTCCTTTGCAGTAACCGTTTTCATGTTTAGGTTTCACTCTGTTTTCTCCTATATGGATACATGTATTTGGAACTCTAAATCAAACACGGTTTAGGCTAGCTCTTTGAAACTTGACACAATAATGTAGTTCCAAGTTCTATCGCTATGGTTTGTGTCCTATTAAAGTAGCCCCAAGCAGAGAATGACTAGAATCACTTTCATTAAAAGGGTTGCCAAGCTTCGAAAAAACTACGAGTTTCCGGAAATCTCAGCAAACATTTCTTCACCCAATCTTGATGATACTTCCACTTAATGATATGCCGACCAATCCAACTTGGCTCACCAAATTTAGTTCTTCTAGGTTAAACCGTTCCTTTTCAGTAACCGTTTTCATGTTTAGGTTTCACTCTGTTATCTCCTATATGGATACATGTATTTGGAACTCTAAATCAAACACGGTTTGTGCTAGCTCTTTGAAACTTGGCACAATAATGTAGTTCCAAGTTCTATCGCTATGATTTGTGTCCTATTGACGTAGCTCCAAGCAGAGACTGACTAGAATCACTTTCATTGAACGGGGTTGCCAAGCTTCGAAAAAACTATCAGTTTCCGGAAATCTCAGGAAACATTTTTTTACCCAATCTTGATGATACTTCCATTTAATGATCTGCCGATCAATCCCACTTGGCTCACCAAATTTCGTTTTTCTAGGTTAAACCGTTCCTTTTCAGTAACCGTTTTCATGTTTAGGTTTCACTCTGTTTTCTCCTATATGGATACATGTAGTTGGAACTCTAAATCAAACACGGTTT
Source organism: Urocitellus parryii (assembly GCF_045843805.1). NCBI lineage: Eukaryota > Metazoa > Chordata > Mammalia > Rodentia > Sciuridae > Urocitellus > Urocitellus parryii. The sequence continues at coordinate 19,779 of NW_027551810.1, forward strand.
GTGCTAGCTCTTTGAAACTTCCACAATAATGTAGTTCCAAGTTCTATCGCTATGGTTTGTGTCCTATTGAAGTAGCCCCAAGCAGATACTGACGAGAATCACTTTCATTGAAAGGGGTTGCCAAGCTTCCAAAAAACTACGAGTTTCCGGAAATCTCAGCAAACATTTTTTCACCCAATCTTGATGATACCTACATTTAATGATCAGCCGACCAATCACACTTGGCTCACCAAATTTCGTTCTTCTTGGTTAAACCGTTCCTTTGCAGTAACCGTTTTCATGTTTAGGTTTCACTCTTTTTTCTCCTATATGGATACATGTAGTTGGAACTCTAAATCAAACACGGTTGGGGCTAGCTCTTTGAAACTTGGCACAATAATGTAGTTCCAAGTTCTATCGCCATGCTTTGTGTCCTATTGAAGTAGCCCCAAGCAGAGACAGACTAGAATCACTTTCATTGAAAGGGGTTGCCAAGCTTCCAAAAAACTACGAGTTTCCGGAAATCTCAGCAAACATTTTTTCACACAATCTTGATGATACTTGCAGATAATGATCAGTACACGAATCCCACTTGGCTCACCAAATTTCGTTCTTCTAGGTTAAACCGTTCCTTTGCAGTAACCGTTTTCATGTTTAGGTTTCACTCTGTTTTCTCCTATATGGATACATGTAGTCGGAACTCTAAATCAAACACGGTTTGGGCTAGCTCATTGAAACTTAGCACAATAATGTAGTTCCAAGTTCTATCGCTATGGTTTGTGTCCTATTGAAGTAGCCCCAAGCAGAGACTGACGAGAATCACTTTAATTGAAAGGGGTTGCCAAGCTTAGAAAAAACTACAAGTTTCCGGAAATCTCAGCAAACATTTTTTCACCCAATCTTGATGATACTTGCAGGTAGTCATCAGTACACGAATCCCACTTGGCTCACCAAATTTCGTTCTTCTAGGTTAAACCGTTCCTTTGCAGTAACCGTTTTCATGTTTAGGTTTCACTCTGTTTTCTCCTATATGGATACATGTAGTTGGAACTCTAAATCGAACACGGTTTGTGCTAGCTCTTTGAAACTTGGCACAATAATGTAGTTCCAAGTTCTATCGCTATGGTTTGTGTCCTATTGAATTAGCCCCAAGCAGAGACTGACGAGAATCACATTCATTGAAAGGGGTTGCCAAGCTTCCAAACAACTACAAGTTTCCGGAAATCTCAGCAAACATTTTTTCACACAATCTTGATGATACTTGCAGGTAATGATCAGTACACGAATCCCACTTGGCTAACCAAATTTGGTTCTTCTAGGTTAAACCGTTCCTTTGCAGTAACCGTTTTCATGTTTAGGTTTCACTCTGTTTTCTCCTATATGGATACATGTAGTCGGAACTCTAAATCAAACACGGTTTGGTCTAGCTCTTTGAAACTTGGCACAATAATGTAGTTCCAAGTTCTATCGCTATGCTTTGTGTCCTATTGATGTAGCCCCAAGCAGAGACTTACGAGAATCACTTTCATTGAAAGGGGTTGCCAAGCTTCCAAAAAACTACGAGTTTCCGGAAATCTCAGCAAACATTTTTTCACCCAATCTTGATGATACCTCCATTGAATGATCAGCCGACCAATCCCACTTGGCTCACCAAATTTCGTTCTTCTAGGTTAAACTGTTCCTTTGCAGTAACCGTTTTCATGTTTAGGTTTCACTCTGTTTTCTCCTATATGGATACATGTAGTTGGAACTCTAAATCAAACACGGTTGGGGCTAGCTCTTTGAAACTTGGCACAATAATGTAGTTCCAAGTTCTATCGCTATGGTTTGTGTCCTATTGAAGTAGCCCCAAGCAGAGACAGACTAGAATCACTTTCATTGAAAGGGGTTGCCAAGCTTCCAAAACACTACGAGTTTCCGGAAATCTCAGCAAACATTTTTTCACCCAATCTTGATGATACTTGCAGGTAGTGATCAATACACGAATCCCACTTGGCTCACCAAATTTCGTTCTTCTACGTTAAACCGTTCCTTTGCAGTAACCGTTTTCATGTTTAGGTTTCACTCTGTTTTCTCCTATATGGATACATGTAGTCGGAACTCTAAATCAAATACGGTTTGGGCTAGCTCTTTGAAACTTGGCACAATAATGTAGTTCCATGTTCTATTGCTATGGTTTGTGTCCTATTGATTTAGCCCCAAGCAGAGACTGACGAGAATCACTTTCATTGAAAGGGGTTGCCAAGCTTCCAAAACACTAGGAGTTTCCGGAAATCTCAGCAAACATTTTTTCACCCAATCTTGATGATCATTGCAGGTAATGATCAGTACACGAATCCCACATGGCTCACCAAATTTCGTTCTTCTAGGTTAAACCCTTCCTTTTCAGTAACCGTTTTCATGTTTAGGTTTCACTCTGTTATCTCCTATATGGATACATGTATTTGGAACTCTAAATCAAACACGGTTTGTGCTAGCTCTTTGAAACTTGGCACAATAATGTAGTTCCAAGTTCTATCGCTATGGTTTGTGTCCTATTGAAGTAGCCCCAAGCAGAGACTGACTAGAATCACTTTCATTGAAAGGGGTTGCCAAGCTTCGAAAAAACTACGAGTTTCCGGAAATCTCAAGAAACATTTTTTTACCCAATCTTGATGATACTTCCATTTAATGATCTGCTGATCAATCCCACTTGGCTCACCAAATTTCGTTCTTCTAGGTTAAACCGTTCCTTTGCAGTAACCGTTTTCATGTTTAGGTTTCACTCTGTTTTCTCCTATATGGATACATATCGTTGGAACTCTAAATCAAACACGGTTTGCGCTAGCTCTTTGAAACTTGGCAGAAGAATGTAGTTCCATGTTCTATTGCTATGGTTTGTGTCCTATTGAATTAGCCCCAAGCAGAGACTGACGAGAATCACTTTCATTGAAAGAGGTTGCCAAGCTTCCAAAACACTAGGAGTTTCCGGAGATCTCAGCAAACATTTTTTCACCCAATCTTGATGATACTTGCAGGTAATGATCAGTACACGAATCCCACTTGGCTGACCAAATTTCGTTCTTCTAGGTTAAACCGTTCCTTTGCAGTAACCGTTTTCATGTTTAGTTTTCACTCTGTTTTCTCCTATATGGATACATGTAGTCGGAACTCTAAATCAAACACGGTTTAGGCTAGCTCTTTGAAACTTGGCACAATAATGTAGTTTCAAGATATAACGCTATGGTTTGTGTCCTATTGAAGTATCCCCAAGCAGAGACTGACGAGAATCACTTTCATTGAAAGGGGTTGCCAAGCTTCCAAAACACTACAAGTTTCCGGAAATCTCAGCAAACATTTTTTCACCCAATCTTGATGATAATTGCAGGTAATGATCAGTACACGAATCCCACTTGGCTCACCAAATTTCGTTCTTCTAGGTTAAACCGTTCCTTTGCAGTAACCGTTTTCATGTTTAGGTTTCACTGTGTTTTCTCCTATATGGATACATGTAGTCGGAACTCTAAATCAAACACGGATTGGGCTACCTCTTTGAAACTTGGCACAATAATGTAGTTTCAAGATATAACTCTATGGTTTGTGTCCTATTGAAGTAGCCCCAAGCAGAGACTGACGAGAATCACTTTCATTGAAAGGGGTTGCCAAGCTTCCAAAAAACTACGAGTTTCCAGAAATCTCAGCAAACAGTTTTTCACCCAATCTTGATGATACTTGCAGGTAGTCATCAGTACACGAATCCCACTTGGCTCACCAAATTTCGTTCTTCTAGGTTAAACCGTTCCTTTGCAGTAACCGTTTTCATGTTTAGGTTTCACTCTGTTTTCTCCTATATGGATACATGTAGTTGGAACTCTAAATCAAACACGGTTTGGGCTAGCTCTTTGAAACTTGGCACAATAATGTAGTTCCAAGTTCTATCGCTATGGTTTGTGTAATATTGAAGTAGCCCCAAGCAGAGACTGACGAGAATCACTTTCATTGAAAGTGGTTGCCAAGCTTCCAAAAAACTACGAGTTTCCGGAAATCTCAGCAAACATTTTTTCACCCAATCTTGATGATACCTCCATTGAATGATCAGCCGACCAATCCCACTTGGCTCACCAAATTTCGTTCTTCTAGGTTAAACCGTTCCTTTGCAGTAACCGTTTTCATGTTTAGGTTTCACTCTGTTTTCTCCTATATGAATACATGTAGTCGGAACTCTAAATCAAACACGGTTTGGGCTAGCTCTTTGAAACTTGGCACAATAATGTAGTCTCAAGATATATCGCTATGGTTTGTGTCCTATTGAATAGCCCCAAGCAGAGACTGACGAGAATCACTTTCATTGAAAGGGCTTGCCAAGCTTCCAAAAAACTACAAGTTTCCGGAAATCTCAGCAAACATTTTTTCACCCAATCTTGAGGATACTTCCATTTAATGATCTGCCGACCAATACCACTTTGCTCACCAAATTTCGTTCTTCTAGATTAAACCGTTCCTTTGCAGTAACCATTTTCATGTTTAGGTTTCACTCTGTTTTCTCCTATATGGATACATGTAGTCGGAACTCTAAATCAAACACGGTTTGGGGTAGCTCTTTGAAACTTGGCACAATAATGTAGTTTCAAGATATATCGCTATGGTTTGTGTCCTATTGAAGTAGCCCCAAGCAGAGACTGACGAGAATCACTTTCATTGAAAGGGGTTGCCAAGCTTCCAAAAAACTACAAGTTTCCGGAAATCTCAGCAAACATTTTTTCACCCAATCTTGAAGATAGTTGCAGGTAGTCATCAGTACACGAATCCCACTTGGCTCACCAAATTTCGTTCTTCTAGGTTAAACCGTTCCTTTGCAGTAACCGTTTTCATGTTTAGGTTTCACTCTGTTTTCTCCTATATGGATACATGTAGTTGGAACTCTAAATCAAACACGGTTAGCGCTAGCTCTTTGAAACTTGGCACAATAATGTAGTTCCAAGTTCTATCACTATGGTTTGTGTCCTATTGAAGTAGCCCCAAGCAGAGACTGACGAGAATCACTTTCATTGAAAGGGGTTGCCAATCTTCCAAAAAACTACGAGTTTCCGGAAATCTCAGCAAACATTTTTTCACCCAATCTTGATGATACCTCCATTGAATGATCAGCCGACCAATCCCACTTGGCTCACCAAATTTCGTTCTTCTAGGTTAAACCGTTCCTTTTCAGTAACCGTTTTCATGTTTAGGTTTCACTCTGTTATCTCCTATATGGATACATGTATTTGGAACTCTAAATCAAACACGGTTTGTGCTAGCTCTTTGAAACGTGGCACAATAATGTAGTTCCAAGTTCTATCGCTATGATTTGTGTCCTATTGACGTAGCCCCAAGCAGAGACTAACTAGAATCACTTTCATTGAACGGGGTTGCCAAGCTTCGAAAAAAGTACGAGTTTCCGGAAATCTCAGCAAACATTTTTTCACCCAATCTTGATGATACTTCCATTTAATGATCTGCCGATCAATCCCACTTGGCTCACCAAATTTCGTTCTTCTAGGTTAAACCGTTCCTTTGCAGTAACCGTTTTCATGTTTAGGTTTCACTCTGTTTTCTCCTATATGGATACATGTAGTTGGAACTCTAAATCAAACACGGTTTGGGCTAGCTCTTTGAAACTTGGCACAATAATGTAGTTCCAAGTTCTATCGCTATGGTTTGTGTCCTACTGAAGTAGCCCCAAGCAGAGACTGACGAGAATCACTTTCATTGAAAGTGGTTGCCAAGCTTCCAAAAAACTACGAGTTTCCGGAAATCTCAGCAAACATTTTTTCACCCAATCTTGATGATACCTCCATTGAATGATCAGCCGACCAATCCCACTTGGCTCACCAAATTTCGTTCTTCTTGGTTAAACCGTTCCTTTGCAGTAACCGTTTTCATGTTTAGGTTTCACTCTGTTTTCTCCTATATGGATACATGTATTTGGAACACTAAATCAAACACGGTTTAGGCTAGCTCTTTGAAACTTGACACAATAATGTAGTTCCAAGTTCTATCGCTATGGTTTGTGTCCTATTAAAGTAGCCCCAAGCAGAGAATGACTAGAATCACTTTCATTAAAAGGGTTGCCAAGCTTCGAAAAAACTACGAGTTTCCGGAAATCTCAGCAAACATTTTTTCACCCAATCTTGATGATACTTCCACTTAATGATCTGCCGACCAATCCACCTTGGCTCACCAAATTTCGTTCTTCTAGGTTAAACCGTTCCTTTTCAGTAACCGTTTTCATGTTTAGGTTTCACTCTGTTATCTCCTATATGGATACATGTATTTTGAACTCTAAATCAAACAAGGTTTGGGCTAGCTCTTTGAAACTTGGCACAATAATGTAGTTCCAAGTTCTATCGCTATGGTTTGTGTCCTATTGAAGTAGCCCCAAGCAGAGACTGACTAGAATCACTTTCATTAAAAGGGTTGCCAAGCTTCGAAAAAACTACGAGTTTCCGGAAATCTCAGCAAACATTTTTTTACCCAATCTTGATGATACTTCCATTTAATGATCTGCCGATCAATCCCACTTGGCTCACCAAATTTCGTTCTTCTAGGTTAAACCGTTCCTTTGCAGTAACCGTTTTCATGTTTAGGTTTCACTCTGATTCTCCTATATGGATACATGTAGTTGGAACTCTAAATCAAACACGGTTTGTGCTAGCTCTTTGAAACTTGGCACAATAATGTAGTTCCAAGTTCTATCGCTATGGTTTGTGTCCTATTGAAGTAGCCCCAAGCAGAGACTGACGAGAATCACTTTCATTGAAAGGGGTTGCCAAGCTTCCAAAAAACTACGAGTTTCCGGAAATCTCAGCAAACATTTTTTCACCCAATCTTGATGATACCTACATTTAATGATCAGCCGACCAATCACACTTGGCTCACCAAATTTCGTTCTTCTTGGTTAAACTGTTCCTTTGCAGTAACCGTTTTCATGTTTAGGTTTCACTCTGTTTTCTCCTATATGGATACATGTAGTTGGAACTCTAAATCAAACACGGTTTGGGCTAGCTCTTTGAAACTTGGCACAATAATGTAGTTTCAAGATATAACGCTATGGTTTGTGTAATATTGAAGTAGCCCCAAGCAGAGACTGACGAGAATCACTTTCATTGAAAGGGGTTGCCAAGCTTCCAAAAAACTACAAGTTTCCGGAAATTTCAGCAAACATTTTTTCACCCAATCTTGATGATACTTGCAGGTAGTCATCAGTACACGAATCCCACTTGGCTCACCAAATTTCGTTCTTCTAGGTTAAACAGTTCCTTTGCAGTAACCGTTTTCATGTTTAGGTTTCACTCTGTTTTCTCCTATATGGATACATGTAGTCGGAACTCTAAATCAAACACGGTTTGGGCTAGCTCTTTGAAACTTGGCACAATAATGTAGTCTCAAGATATATCGTTATGGTTTGTGTCCTATTGAAGTAGCCCCAAGCAGAGACTGACGAGAATCACTTTCATTGAAAGGGGTTGCCAAGCTTCCAAAAAACTACGAGTTTCCGGGAATCTCAGCAAACATTTTTTCACCCAATATTGATGATACTTCCATTTAATGATCTGCCGACCAATCCCACTTGGCTAACCAAATTTCGTTCTTCTAGGTTAAACCGTTCCTTTGCAGTAACCATTTTCATGTTTAGGTTTCACTCTGTTTTCTCCCATATGGATACATGTAGTCGGAACTCTAAATCAAACACGGTTTGGGCTAGCTCTTTGAAACTTGGCACAATAATGTAGTTTCAAGATATATCGCTATGGTTTGTGTCCTATTGAAGTAGCCCCAAGCAGAGACTGACGAGAATCACTTTCATTGAAAGGGGTTGCCAAGCTTCCAAAAAATTACAAGTTTCCGGAAATCTCAGCAAACATTTTTTCACCCAATCTTGATGATACTTGCAGGTAGTCATCAGTACACGAATACCACTTGGCTCACCAAATTTCGTTCTTCTAGGTTAAACCCTTCCTTTGCAGTAACCGTTTTCATGTTTAGGTTTCACTCTGTTTTCTCCTATATGGATACATGTAGTTGGAACTCTAAATCAAACACGGTTTGCGCTAGCTCTTTGAAACTTGGCACAATGATGTAGTTCCAAGTTCTATCGCTATGATATGTGTCCTATTGACGTAGCCCCAAGCAGAGACTGACTAGAATCACTTTCATTAAACGGGGTTGCCAAGCTTCGAAAAAACTACAAGTTTCCGGAAATCTCAGCAAACATTTTTTCACCCAATCTTGATGATACTTGCAGGTAGTCATCAGTACACGAATCCCACTTGGCTCACAAAATTTCGTTCTTCTAGGTTAAACCCTTCCTTCGCAGTAACCGTTTTCATGTTTAGGTTTCACTCTGTTTTCTCCTATATGGATACATGTAGTTGGAACTCTAAATCAAACACGGTTTGCGCTAGCTCTTTGAAACTTGGCACAATAATGTAGTTCCAAGTTCTATCACTATGGTTTGTGTCCTATTGAAGTAGCCCCAAGCAGAGACTGACGAGAATCACTTTCATTGAAAGGGGTTGCCAAGCTTCCAAAAAACTACGAGTTTCCGGAAATCTCAGCAAACATTTTTTCACCCAATCTTGATGATACCTCCATTGAATGATCAGCCGACCAATCCCACTTGGCTCACCAAATTTCGTTCTTCTAGGTTAAACCGTTCCTTTTCAGTAACCGTTTTCATGTTTAGGTTTCACTCTGTTATCTCCTATATGGATACATGTATTTGGAACTCTAAATCAAACACGGTTTGGGCTAGCTCTTTGAAACTTGGCACAATGATGTAGTTCCAAGTTGTATCGCTATGATATGTGTCCTATTGACGTAGCCCCAAGCAGAGACTGACTAGAATCACTTTCATTGAACGGGGTTGCCAAGCTTCGAAAAAACTACGAGTTTCCGGAAATCTCAGCAAACATTTTTTTACCCAATCTTGATGATACTTCCATTTAATAATCTGCCGATTAATCCTACTTGGCTCACCAAATTTCGTTCTTCTAGGTTAAACCGTTCCTTTGCAGTAACCGTTTTCATGTTTAGGTTTCACTCTGTTTTCTCCTATATGGATACATGTATTTGGAACTCTAAATCAAACACGGTTTGGGCTAGCTCTTTGAAACTTGGCACAATAATGTAGTTCCAAGTTCTATCGCTATGGTTTGTGTCCTATTGAAGTAGCCCCAAGCAGAGACTGACTAGAATCACTTTCATTGAAAGGGGTTGCCAAGCTTCCAAAAAACTACGAGTTTCCGGAAATCTCAGCAAACATTTTTTTCACCCAATCTTGATGATACTTGCATGTAATCATCAGTACACGAATCCCACTTGGCTCACCAAATTTCGTTCTTCTAGGTCAAACCGTTCCTTTGCAGTAACCGTTTTCATGTTTAGGTTTCACTCTGTTTTCTCCTATATGGATACATGTATTTGGAACTCTAAATCAAACACGGTTTGGGCTAGCTCTTTGAAACTTGGCACAATAATGTAGTTCCAAGTTCTATCGCTATGGTTTGTGTCCTATTGAAGTAGCCCCAAGCAGAGACTGACGAGAATCACTTTCATTGAAAGGGGTTGCCAAGCTTCCAAAAAACTACGAGTTTCCGGAAATCTCAGCAAACATTTTTTCACCCAATCTTGATGATACCTACATTTAATGATCAGCCGACCAATCACACTTGGCTCACCAAATTTCGTTCTTCTAGGTTAAACCGTTCCTTTGCAGTAACCGTTTTCATGTTTAGGTTTCACTCTGTTTTCTCCAATATGGATAAATGTATTTGGAACTCTAAATCAAACACGGTTTGGGCTAGCTCTTTGAAACTTGGCACAATAATGTAGTTCCAAGTTCTATCGCTGTGGTTTGTGTCCTATTGAAGTAGCCCCAAGCAGAGACTGACTAGAATAACTTTCATTGAAAGGGGTTGCCAAGCTTCCAAAAACCTACAAGTTTCCGGAAATCTCAGCAAACATTTTTTCACCCAATCTTGATGATACTTGCAGGTAGTCATCAGTACACGAATCCCACTTGGCTCACAAAATTTCGTTCTTCTAGGTTAAACCCTTCCTTCGCAGTAACCGTTTTCATGTTTAGGTTTCACTCTGTTTTCTCCTATATGGATACATGTAGTTGGAACTCTAAATCAAACACGGTTTGCGCTAGCTCTTTGAAACTTGGCACAATAATGTAGTTCCAAGTTCTATCACTATGGTTTGTGTCCTATTGAAGTAGCCCCAAGCAGAGACTGACGAGAATCACTTTCATTGAAAGGGGTTGCCAAGCTTCCAAAAAACTACGAGTTTCCGGAAATCTCAGCAAACATTTTTTCACCCAATCTTGATGATACCTCCATTGAATGATCAGCCGACCAATCCCACTTGGCTCACCAAATTTCGTTCTTCTAGGTTAAACCGTTCCTTTTCAGTAACCGTTTTCATGTTTAGGTTTCACTCTGTTATCTCCTATATGGATACATGTATTTGGAACTCTAAATCAAACACGGTTTGGGCTAGCTCTTTGAAACTTGGCACAATGATGTAGTTCCAAGTTCTATCGCTATGATATGTGTCCTATTGACGTAGCCCCAAGCAGAGACTGACTAGAATCACTTTCATTAAACGGGGTTGCCAAGCTTCGAAAAAACTACAAGTTTCCGGAAATCTCAGCAAACATTTTTTCACCCAATCTTGATGATACTTGCAGGTAGTCATCAGTACACGAATCCCACTTGGCTTACCAAATTTCGTTCTTCTAGGTTAAACCCTTCCTTCGCAGTAACCGTTTTCATGTTTAGATTTCACTCTGTTTTCTCCTATATGGATACATGTAGTTGGAACTCTAAATCAAACACGGTTTGCGCTAGCTCTTTGAAACTTGGCACAATAATGTAGTTCCAAGTTCTATCACTATGGTTTGTGTCCTATTGAAGTAGCCCCAAGCAGAGACTGACGAGAATCACTTTCATTGAAAGGGGTTGCCAAGCTTCCAAAAAACTACGAGTTTCCGGAAATCTCAGCAAACATTTTTTCACCCAATCTTGATGATACCTCCATTGAATGATCAGCCGACCAATCCCACTTGGCTCACCAAATTTCGTTCTTCTAGGTTAAACCGTTCCTTTTCAGTAACCGTTTTCATGTTTAGGTTTCACTCTGTTATCTCCTATATGGATACATGTATTTGGAACTCTAAATCAAACACGGTTTGGGCTAGCTCTTTGAAACTTGGCACAATGATGTAGTTCCAAGTTGTATCGCTATGATATGTGTCCTATTGACGTAGCCCCAAGCAGAGACTGACTAGAATCACTTTCATTGAACGGGGTTGCCAAGCTTCGAAAAACTACGAGTTTCCGGAAATCTCAGCAAACATTTTTTTACCCAATCTTGAGGATACTTCCATTTAATAATCTGCCGATTAATCCTACTTGGCTCACCAAATTTCGTTCTTCTAGGTTAAACCGTTCCTTTGCAGTAACCGTTTTCATGTTTAGGTTTCACTCTGTTTTCTCCTATATGGATACATGTATTTGGAACTCTAAATCAAACACGGTTTGGGCTAGCTCTTTGAAACTTGGCACAATAATGTAGTTCCAAGTTCTATCGCTATGATTTGTGTCCTATTGAAGTAGCCCCAAGCAGAGACTGACTAGAATCACTTTCATTGAAAGGGGTTGCCAAGCTTCGAAAAAACTACTAGTTTCCGGAAATCTCAGCAAACATTTTTTCACACAATCTTGATGATACTTGCAGGTAATGATCAGTACATGAATCCCACTTGGCTCACCAAATTTCGTTCTTCTAGGTTAAACCGTTCCTTTGCAGTAACCGTTTTCATGTTTAGGTTTCACTCTGTTTTCTCCTATATGGATATAGGTAGTCGGAACTCTAAATCAAACACGGTTTGGGCTAGCTCTTTGAAACTTGGTACAATAATGTAGTTTCAAGATATATCGCTATGGTTTGTGCCCTATTGAAGAGGCCCAAGCAGAGACTGACTAGAATCACTTTCATTGAAAGGGGTTGCCAAGCTTCCAAAAAACTAGGAGTTTCCGGAAATCTCAGCAAACATTTTTTCACCCAATCTTGATGATACATGCAGGTAGTCATCAGGACACGAATCCCACTTGGCTCACCAAATTTCGTTCTTCTAGGTAAAACCCTTCGTTTGCAGTAACCGTTTTCATGTTTAGGTTTCACTCTGTTTTCTCCTATATGGATACATGTATTTGGAACTCTAAATCAAACACGGTTTAGGCTAGCTCTTTGAAACTTGACACAATAATGTAGTTCCAAGTTCTATCGCTATGGTTTGTGTCCTATTAAAGTAGCCCCCAGCAGAGAATGACTAGAATCACTTTCATTAAAAGGGTTGCCAAGCTTCGAAAAAATTACGAGTTTCCGGAAATCTCAGCAAACATTTTTTCACCCAATCTTGATGATACTTCCACTTAATGATCTGCCGACCAATCCAACTTGGCTCACCAAATTTCGTTCTTCTAGGTTAAACCGTTCCTTTTCAGTAATCGTTTTCATGTTTAGGTTTCACTCTGTTATCTCCTATATGGATACATGTATTTGGAACTCTAAATCAAACACGGTTTGGGCTACCTCTTTGAAACTTGGCACAATGATGTAGTTCCAAGTTCTATCGCTATGATATGTGTCCTATTGACGTAGCCCCAAGCAGAGACTGACGAGAATCACTTTAATTCAAAGGGGTTGCCAAGCTTCCAAAAAACTACGAGTTTCCGGAAATCTCAGCAAACATTTTTTCACCCAATCTTGATGATAATCCATTTCATGATCTGCCGACCAATCCCACTTTGCTCACCCTATTTCGTTCTTCTAGGTTAAACCGTTCCTTTGCAGTAACCGTTTTCATGTTTAGGTTTCACTCTGTTTTCTCCTATATGGATACATATTGTTGGAACTCTAAATCTAACACGGTTTGTGCTAGCTCTTTTAAACTGGGCAGAAGAATGTAGTTCCATGTTCTATTGCTATGGTTTGTGTCCTATTGAATTATCCCCAAGCAGAGACTGACGAGAATCACTTTCATTGAAAGGGGTTGCCAAGCTTCCAAAAAACTACGAGTTTCCGGAAATCTCAGCAAACATTTTTTCACCCAATCTTGATGATACTTGCAGGTAATGATCAGTACACGAATCCCACTTGGCTCACCAAATTTCGTTCTTCTAGGTTAAACCGTTCCTTTGCAGTAACCGTTTTCATGTTTAGGTTTCACTCTGTTTTCTCCTATATGGATACATGTAGTCGTAACTCTCAATCAAACATGGTTTGTGCTAGCTCTTTGAAACTTGGCACAATAATGTAGTTTCAAGATATAACGCTGTGGTTTGTGTAATATTGAAGTAGCCCCAAGCAGAGACTGACGAGAATCACTTTCATTGAAAGGGGTTGCCAAGCTTCCAAAAAACAACAACTTTCCGGAAATCTCAGCAAACATTTTTTCACCCAATCTTGATGATACTTGCAGGTAGTCATCAGTACACGAATCCCACTTGGCTCACCAAATTTCGTTCTTCTACTTTAAACAGTTCCTTTGCAGTAACCGTTTTCATGTTTAGGTTTCACTCTGTTTTCTCCTATATGAATACATGTAGTCGGAACTCTAAATCAAACACGGTTTGGGCTAGCTCTTTGAACCTTGGCACAATAATGTAGTTCCAAGTTCTATCGCTATGGTTTGTGTCCTATTGAAGTAGCCCCAAGCAGAGACTGACGAGAATCACTTTCATTGAAAGGGGTTGCCAAGCTTCCAAAAAACTACGAGTTTCCGGAAATCTCAGCAAACATTTTTTCACCCAATCTTGATGATACTTCCATTTAATGATCTGCCGACCAATCCCACTTGGCTCACCAAATTTCGTTCTTCTAGGTTAAACCGATCCTTTGCAGTAACCCTTTTCATGTTTAGGTTTCACTCTGTTTTCTCCTATATGGATACATGTAGTCGGAACTCTAAATCAAACACGGTTTGGGGTAGCTCTTTGAAACTTGGCACAATAATGTAGTTTCAAGATATATCGCTATGGTTTGTGTCCTATTGAAGTAGCCCCAAGCAGAGACTGACGAGAATCACATTCATTGAAAGGGTTTGCCAAGCTTCCAAAAAACTACGAGTTTCCGGAAATCTCAACAAACATTTTTGCACCCAATCATGATGATACTTGCAGGTAGTCATCAGTACACGAATCCCACTTTGCTCACCAAATTTCGTTCTTCTAGGTTAAACAGTTCCTTTGCAGTAACCGTTTTCATGTTTAGGTTTCACTCTGTTTTCTCCAATATGGATAAATGTATTTGGAACTCTAAATCAAACACGGTTTGGGCTAGCTATTTGAAACTTGGCACAATAATGTAGTTCCAAGTTCTATCGCTATGGTTTGTGTCCTATTGAAGTAGCCCCAAGCAGAGACTGACTAGAATCACTTTCATTGAAAGGGGTTGCCAAGCTTCCAAAAAACTACAAGTTTCCGGAAATCTCAGCAAACATTTTTTCACCGAATCTTGATGATACTTGCAGGTAGTCATCAGTACACGAATCCCACTTGGCTCACCAAATTTCGTTCTTCTAGGTTAAACCGTTCCTTTGCAGTAACCGTTTTCATGTTTAGGTTTCACTCTGTTTTCTCCTATATGGATACATGTAGTTGGAACTCTAAATCAAACACGGTTTGGGCTAGCTCTTTGAAACCTGGAAAAATATTGTAGTTCCAAGTTCTATCGCTATGGTTTGTGTCCTATTGAAGTAGCCCCAAGCAGAGACTGACGAGAATCACTTTCATTGAAAGGGGTTGCCAAGCTTCGAAAAAACTACGCGTTTCCGGAAATCTCAGCAAACATTTTTTCACCCAATCTTGATGATACTCCCATTTAATGATCTGCCGACCAATCCCACTTGGCTCACCAAATTTCGTTCTTCTAGGTTAAACCGTTCCTTTGCAGTAACCGTTTTCATGTTTAGGTTTCACTCTGTTTTCTCCTATATGGATACATATTGTTGGAACTCTAAATCAAACACGGTTTGTGCTAGCTCTTTTAAACTTGGCAGAAGAATGCAGTTCCATGTTCTATTGCTATGGTTTGTGTCCTATTGAATTAGCCCCAAGCACAGACTGAGGAGAATCACTTTCATTGAAAGGGGTTGCCAAGCTTCCAAAAAACTACGAGTTTCCGGAAATCTCAGCAAACATTATTTCACCCAATCTTGATGATACCTACATATAATGATCAGCCGACCAATCACACTTGGCTCACCAAATTTCGTTCTTCTTGGTTAAACCGTTCCTTTGCAGTAACCGTTTTCATGTTTAGGTTTCACTCTGTTTTCTCCTATATGGATACATGTATTTGGAACTCTAAATCAAACACGGTTTGTGCTAGCTCTTTGAAACTTGGCACAATAATGTAGTTCCAAGTTCTATCGCTATGGTTTGTGTCCTATTGAAGTAGCCCCAAGCAGAGACTGACGAGAATCACTTTCATTGAAAGGGGTTGCCAAGCTTCCAAAAAACTACGAGTTTCCGGAAATCTCAGCAAACATTTTTTCACCCAATCTTGATGATACCTACATTTAATGATCAGC
Source organism: Urocitellus parryii (assembly GCF_045843805.1). NCBI lineage: Eukaryota > Metazoa > Chordata > Mammalia > Rodentia > Sciuridae > Urocitellus > Urocitellus parryii. Next base: position 35,380 of record NW_027551810.1, read on the forward strand.
CGACCAATCACACTTGGCTCACCAAATTTCGTTCTTCTAGGTTAAACCGTTCCTTTGCAGTAACCGTTTTCATGTTTAGGTTTCACTCTGTTTTCTCCAATATGGATAAATGTATTTGGAACTCTAAATCAAACACGGTTTGGGCTAGCTCTTTGAAACTTGGCACAATAATGTAGTTCCAAGTTCTATCGCTATGGTTTGTGTCCTATTGAAGTAGCCCCAAGCAGAGACTGACGAGAATCACTTTCATTGAAAGGGGTTGCCAAGCTTCCAAAAAACTACAAGTTTCCGGAAATCTCAGCAAACATTTTTTCACCCAATCTTGATGATACTTGCAGGTAGCCATCAGTACACGAACCCCACTTGGCTCAACAAATTTCGTTCTTCTAGGTTAAACCGTTCCTTTGCAGTAACCGTATTCATGTTTAGGTTTCACTCTGTTTTCTCCTATATGGATACATGTAGTTGGAACTCTAAATCAAACACGGTTTGTGCTAGCTCTTTGAAACGTGGCACAATAATGTAGTTCCAAGTTCTTTCGCTATGGTTTGTGTCCTATTGAAGTAGCCCCAAGCAGAGACTGACGAGAATCACTTTCATTGAAAGGGGTTGCCAAGCTTCCAAAAAACTACGAGTTTCCTGAAATCTCAGCAAACCTTTTTTCACCCAATCTTGATGATACTTCCATTTAATGATCTGCTGACCAATCCCACTTGGCTCACCAAATTTAGTTCTTCTAGGTTAAACCGTTCCTTTGCAGTAACCGTTTTCATGTTTAGGTTTCACTCTGTTTTCTCCTATATGGATACATGTATTTGGAACTCTAAATCAAACACGGTTTAGGCTAGCTCTTTGAAACTTGACACAATAATGTAGTTCCAAGTTCTATCGCTATGGTTTGTGTCCTATTAAAGTAGCCCCCAGCAGAGAATGACTAGAATCACTTTCATTGAAAGGGGTTGCCAAGCTTCGAAAAAACTACGAGTTTCCGGAAATCTCAGCAAACATTTTTTCACCCAATCTTGATGATACATACATTTAATGATCAGCCGACCAATCACACTTGGCTCACCAAATTTCGTTCTTCTTGGTTAAACAGTTCCTTTGCAGTAACCGTTTTCATGTTTAGGTTTCACTCTGTTTTCTCCTATATGGATACATGTAGTTGGAACTCTAAATCAAACACGGTTTGGGCTAGCTCTTTGAAACTTGGCACAATAATGTAGTTCCAAGTTCTATCGCTATGGTTTGTGTCCTATTGAAGTAGCCCCAAGCAGAGACTGACTAGAATCACTTTCATTGAAAGGGGTTGCCAAGCTTCGAAAAAACTACTAGTTTCCGGAAATCTCAGCAAACATTTTTTCACACAATCTTGATGATACTTGCAGGTAATGATCAGTACATGAATCCCACTTGGCTCACCAAATTTCGTTCTTCTAGGTTAAACCGTTCCTTTGCAGTAACCGTTTTCATGTTTAGGTTTCACTCTGTTTTCTCCTATATGGATATAGGTAGTCGGAACTCTAAATCAAACACGGTTTGGGCTAGCTCTTTGAAACTTGGTACAATAATGTAGTTTCAAGATATATCGCTATGGTTTGTGCCCTATTGAAGAGGCCCAAGCAGAGACTGACTAGAATCACTTTCATTGAAAGGGGTTGCCAAGCTTCCAAAAAACTACGAGTTTCCGGAAATCTCAGCAAACATTTTTTCACCCAATCTTGATGATACTTGCAGGTAGTCATCAGTACACGAATCCCACTTGGCTCACCAAATTTCGTTCTTCTAGGTTAAACCCTTCGTTTGCAGTAACCGTTTTCATGTTTAGGTTTCACTCTGTTTTCTCCTATATGGATACATGTATTTGGAACTCTAAATCAAACACGGTTTAGGCTAGCTCTTTGAAACTTGACACAATAATGTAGTTCCAAGTTCTATCGCTATGGTTTGTGTCCTATTAAAGTAGCCCCCAGCAGAGAATGACTAGAATCACTTTCATTAAAAGGGTTGCCAAGCTTCGAAAAAACTACGAGTTTCCGGAAATCTCAGCAAACATTTTTTCACCCAATCTTGATGATACTTCCACTTAATGATCTGCCGACCAATCCAACTTGGCTCACCAAATTTCGTTCTTCTAGGTTAAACCGTTCCTTTTCAGTAATCGTTTTCATGTTTAGGTTTCACTCTGTTATCTCCTATATGGATACATGTATTTGGAACTCTAAATCAAACACGGTTTGGCTACCTCTTTGAAACTTGGCACAATGATGTAGTTCCAAGTTCTATCGCTATGATATGTGTCCTATTGACGTAGCCCCAAGCAGAGACTGACGAGAATCACTTTCATTGAAAGGGGTTGCCAAGCTTCGAAAAAACTACGAGTTTCCGGAAATCTCAGCAAACATTTTTTTACCCAATCTTGATGATACTTCCATTTAATAATCTGCCGATCAATCCCACTTGGCTCACCAAATTTCGTTCTTCTAGGTTAAACCGTTCCTTTGCAGTAACCGTTTTCATGTTTAGGTTTCACTCTGTTTTCTCCTATATGGATACATGTAGTTGGAACTCTAAATCAAACACGGTTTGGGCTAGCTCTTTGAAACTTGGCACTATAATGTAGTTCCAAGTTCTATCGCTATGGTTTGTGTCCTATTGAAGTAGCCCCAAGCAGAGACTGACGAGAATCACTTTCATTGAAAGGGGTTGCCAAGCTTCCAAAAAACTACGAGTTTCCGGAAATCTCAGCAAACATTTTTTCACATAATCTTGATGATACTTCCACTTAATGATCTGCGGACAAATCTAACTTGCTCACCAAATTTCATTCTTCTAGGTTAAACCGTTCCTTTTCAGGAACCGTTTTCATGTTTAGGTTTCACTCTGTTATCTCCTATATGGATACATGTATTTGGAACTCTAAATCAAACACGGTTTGGGCTAGCTCTTTGAAACTTGGCACAATGATGTAGTTCCAAGTTCTATCGCTATGATATGTGTCCTATTGACGTAGCCCCAAGCAGAGACTGACTAGTATCACTTTCATTAAACGGGGTTGCCAAGCTTCGAAAAAACTACGAGTTTCCGGAAATCTCAGCAAACATTTTTTCACCCAATCTTGATGATACCTACATTTAATGATCAGCCGACCAATCACACTTGGCTCACCAAATTTCGTTCTTCTTGGTTAAACAGTTCCTTTGCAGTAACCGTTTTCATGTTTAGGTTTCACTCTGTTTTCTCCTATATGGATACATGTAGTTGGAACTCTAAATCAAACACGGTTTGGGCTAGCTCTTTGAAACTTGGCACAATAATGTAGTTCCAAGTTCTATCGCTATGGTTTGTGTCCTATTGAAGTAGCCCCAAGCAGAGACTGACGAGAATCACTTTCATTGAAAGGGGTTGCCAAGCTTCCAAAAAACTACGAGTTTCCGGAAATCTCAGCAAACATTTTTTCACCCAATCTTGATGATACCTACATTTAATGATCAGCCGACCAATCACACTTGGCTCACCAAATTTCGTTCTTCTAGGTTAAACCGTTCCTTTGCAGTAACCGTTTTCATGTTTAGGTTTCACTCTGTTTTCTCCAAAATGGATAAATGTATTTGGAACTCTAAATCAAACACGGTTTGGGCTAGCTCTTTGAAACTTGGCACAATAATGTAGTTCCAAGTTCTATCGCTATGGTTTGTGTCCTATTGAAGTAGCCCCAAGCAGAGACTGACTAGAATCACTTTCATTGAAAGGGGTTGCCAAGCTTCGAAAAAACTACTAGTTTCCGGAAATCTCAGCAAACATTTTTTCACACAATCTTGATGATACTTGCAGGTAATGATCAGTACATGAATCCCACTTGGCTCACCAAATTTCGTTCTTCTAGGTTAAACCGTTCCTTTGCAGTAACCGTTTTCATATTTAGGTTTCACTCTGTTTTCTCCTATATGGATATAGGTAGTCGGAACTCTAAATCAAACACGGTTTGGGCTAGCTCTTTGAAACTTGGTACAATAATGTAGTTTCAAGATATATCGCTATGGTTTGTGCCCTATTGAAGAGGCCCAAGCAGAGACTGACTAGAATCACTTTCATTGAAAGGGGTTGCCAAGCTTCCAAAAAACTACGAGTTTCCGGAAATCTCAGCAAACATTTTTTCACCCAATCTTGATGATACTTGCAGGTAGTCATCAGTACACGAATCCCACTTGGCTCACCAAATTTCGTTCTTCTAGGTTAAACCCTTCGTTTGCAGTAACCGTTTTCATGTTTAGGTTTCACTGTGTTTTCTCCTATATGGATACATGTATTTGGAACTCTAAATCAAACACGGTTTAGGCTAGCTCTTTGAAACTTGACACAATAATGTAGTTCCAAGTTCTATCGCTACGGTTTGTGTCCTATTAAAGTAGCCCCCAGCAGAGAATGACTAGAATCACTTTCATTAAAAGGGTTGCCAAGCTTCGAAAAAACTACGAGTTTCCGGAAATCTCAGCAAACATTTTTTCACCCAATCTTGATGATACTTCCACTTAATGATCTGCCGACCAATCCAACTTGGCTCACCAAATTTCGTTCTTCTAGGTTAAACCGTTCCTTTTCAGTAATCGTTTTCATGTTTAGGTTTCACTCTGTTATCTCCTATATGGATACATGTATTTGGAACTCTAAATCAAACACGGTTTGGGCTACCTCTTTGAAACTTGGCACAATGATGTAGTTCCAAGTTCTATCGCTATGATATGTGTCCTATTGACGTAGCCCCAAGCAGAGACTGACGAGAATCACTTTCATTGAAAGGGGTTGCCAAGCTTCGAAAAAACTACGAGTTTCCGGAAATCTCAGCAAACATTTTTTTACCCAATCTTGATGATACTTCCATTTAATAATCTGCCGATCAATCCCACTTGGCTCACCAAATTTCGTTCTTCTAGGTTAAACCGTTCCTTTGCAGTAACCGTTTTCATGTTTAGGTTTCACTCTGTTTTCTCCTATATGGATACATGTAGTTGGAACTCTAAATCAAACACGGTTTGGGCTAGCTCTTTGAAACTTGGCACTATAATGTAGTTCCAAGTGCTATCGCTATGGTTTGTGTCCTATTGAAGTAGCCCCAAGCAGAGACTGACGAGAATCACTTTCATTGAAAGGGGTTGCCAAGCTTCCAAAAAACTACGAGTTTCCGGAAATCTCAGCAAACATTTTTTCACCCAATCTTGACGATACCTACATTTAATGATCAGCTGACCAATCACACTTGGCGCACCAAATTTCGTTCTTCTAGGTTAAACCGTACCTTTGCAGTAACCGTTTTCATGTTTAGGTTTCAATCTGTTTTCTCCAATATGGATAAATGTATTTGGAACTCTAAATCAAACACGGTTTGTGCTAGCTCTTTGAAACTTGGCACAATAATATAGTTCCAAGTTCTATCGCTATGGTTTGTGTCCTATTGAAGTAGCCCCAAGCAGAGACTGACTAGAATCACTTTCATTGAAAGGGGTTGCCAAGCTTCCAAAAAACTACAAGTTTCCGGAAATCTCAGCAAACATTTTTTCACCGAATCTTGATGATACTTGCAGGTAGTCATCAGTACACGAATCCCACTTGGCTCACCAAATTTCGTTCTTCTAGGTTAAACCGTTCCTTTGCAGTAACCGTTTTCATGTTTAGGTTTCACTCTGTTTTCTCCTATATGGATACATGTAGTTGGAACTCTAAATCAAACACGGTTTGTGCTAGCTCTTTGAAACTTGGCACAATAATGTAGTTCCAAGTTCTATCGCTATGGTTTGTGTCCTATTGAAGTAGCCCCAAGCAGAGACTGACGAGAATCACTTTCATTGAAAGGGGTTGCCAAGCTTCCAAAAACTACTAGTTTCCAGAAATCTTAGCAAACCTTTTTTCACCCAATCTTGATGATACTTCCATTTAATGATCTGCTGACCAATCCCACTTGGCTCACCAAATTTCGTTCTTCTAGGTTAAACCCTTCCTTTGCAGTAACCATTTTCATGTTTAGTTTTCACTCTGTTTTCTCCTATATGGATACATGTAGTTGGAACTCTAAATCAAACACGGTTTGGGCTAGCTCTTTGAAACCTGGAAAAATATTGTAGTTCCAAGTTCTATCGCTATGGTTTGTGTCCTATTGAAGTAGCCCCAAGCAGAGACTGACGAGAATCACTTTCATTGAAAGGGGTTGCCAAGCTTCCAAAAAACTACGAGTTTCCGGAAATCTCAGCAAACATTTTTTCACCCAATCTTGATGATACTTCCATTTAATGATCTGCCGACCAATCCCACTTTGCTCACCAAATTTCGTTCTTCTAGGTTAAACCGTTCCTTTCCAGTTACCGTTTTCATGTTTAGGTTTCACTCTGTTTTCTCCTATATGGATACATTTAGTTGGAACTCTAAATCAAACACGGTTTGTGCTAGCTCTTTTAAACTTGGCAGAAGAATGTAGTTCCATGTTCTATTGCTATGGTTTGTGTCCTATTGAATTAGCCCCAAGCAGAGACTGACGAGAATCACTTTCATTGAAAGGGGTTGCCAAGCTTCCAAAAAACTACGAGTTTCCGGAAATCTCAGCAAACATTTTTTCACCCAATCTTGATGATACTTGCAGGTAATGATCAGTACACGAATCCCACTTGGCTCACCAAATTTCGTTCTTCTAGGTTAAACCGTTCCTTTGCAGTAACCGTTTTCATGTTTAGGTTTCACTCTGTTTTCTCCTATATGGATACATGTAGTCGTAACTCTAAATCAAACATGGTTTGTGCTAGCTCTTTGAAACTTGGCACAATAATGTAGTTTCAAGATATAACGCTGTGGTTTGTGTAATATTGAAGTAGCCCCAAGCAGAGACTGACGAGAATCACTTTCATTGAAAGGGGTTGCCAAGCTTCCAAAAAACAACAAGTTTCCGGAAATCTCAGCAAACATTTTTTCACCCAATCTTGATGATACTTGCAGGTAGTCATCAGTACACGAATCCCACTTGGCTCACCAAATTTCGTTCTTCTACTTTAAACAGTTCCTTTGCAGTAACCGTTTTCATGTTTAGGTTTCACTCTGTTTTCTCCTATATGAATACATGTAGTCGGAACTCTAAATCAAACACGGTTTGGGCTAGCTCTTTGAACCTTGGCACAATAATGTAGTTCCAAGTTCTATCGCTATGGTTTGTGTCCTATTGAAGTAGCCCCAAGCAGAGACTGACGAGAATCACTTTCATTGAAAGGGGTTGCCAAGCTTCCAAAAAACTACGAGTTTCCGGAAATCTCAGCAAACATTTTTTCACCCAATCTTGATGATACTTCCATTTAATGATCTGCCGACCAATCCCACTTGGCTCACCAAATTTCGTTCTTCTAGGTTAAACCGATCCTTTGCAGTAACCCTTTTCATGTTTAGGTTTCACTCTGTTTTCTCCTATATGGATACATGTAGTCGGAACTCTAAATCAAACACGGTTTGGGGTAGCTCTTTGAAACTTGGCACAATAATGTAGTTTCAAGATATATCGCTATGGTTTGTGTCCTATTGAAGTAGCCCCAAGCAGAGACTGACGAGAATCACATTCATTGAAAGGGTTTGCCAAGCTTCCAAAAAACTACGAGTTTCCGGAAATCTCAACAAACATTTTTGCACCCAATCATGATGATACTTGCAGGTAGTCATCAGTACACGAATCCCACTTTGCTCACCAAATTTCGTTCTTCTAGGTTAAACAGTTCCTTTGCAGTAACCGTTTTCATGTTTAGGTTTCACTCTGTTTTCTCCAATATGGATAAATGTATTTGGAACTCTAAATCAAACACGGTTTGGGCTAGCTATTTGAAACTTGGCACAATAATGTAGTTCCAAGTTCTATCGCTATGGTTTGTGTCCTATTGAAGTAGCCCCAAGCAGAGACTGACTAGAATCACTTTCATTGAAAGGGGTTGCCAAGCTTCCAAAAAACTACAAGTTTCCGGAAATCTCAGCAAACATTTTTTCACCGAATCTTGATGATACTTGCAGGTAGTCATCAGTACACGAATCCCACTTGGCTCACCAAATTTCGTTCTTCTAGGTTAAACCGTTCCTTTGCAGTAACCGTTTTCATGTTTAGGTTTCACTCTGTTTTCTCCTATATGGATACATGTAGTTGGAACTCTAAATCAAACACGGTTTGGGCTAGCTCTTTGAAACCTGGAAAAATATTGTAGTTCCAAGTTCTATCGCTATGGTTTGTGTCCTATTGAAGTAGCCCCAAGCAGAGACTGACGAGAATCACTTTCATTGAAAGGGGTTGCCAAGCTTCGAAAAAACTACGCGTTTCCGGAAATCTCAGCAAACATTTTTTCACCCAATCTTGATGATACTCCCATTTAATGATCTGCCGACCAATCCCACTTTGCTCACCAAATTTCGTTCTTCTAGGTTAAACCGTTCCTTTGCAGTAACCGTTTTCATGTTTAGGTTTCACTCTGTTTTCTCCTATATGGATACATATTGTTGGAACTCTAAATCAAACACGGTTTGTGCTAGCTCTTTTAAACTTGGCAGAAGAATGCAGTTCCATGTTCTATTGCTATGGTTTGTGTCCTATTGAATTAGCCCCAAGCACAGACTGAGGAGAATCACTTTCATTGAAAGGGGTTGCCAAGCTTCCAAAAAACTACGAGTTTCCGGAAATCTCAGCAAACATTATTTCACCCAATCTTGATGATACCTACATATAATGATCAGCCGACCAATCACACTTGGCTCACCAAATTTCGTTCTTCTTGGTTAAACCGTTCCTTTGCAGTAACCGTTTTCATGTTTAGGTTTCACTCTGTTTTCTCCTATATGGATACATGTATTTGGAACTCTAAATCAAACACGGTTTGTGCTAGCTCTTTGAAACTTGGCACAATAATGTAGTTCCAAGTTCTATCGCTATGGTTTGTGTCCTATTGAAGTAGCCCCAAGCAGAGACTGACGAGAATCACTTTCATTGAAAGGGGTTGCCAAGCTTCCAAAAAACTACGAGTTTCCGGAAATCTCAGCAAACATTTTTTCACCCAATCTTGATGATACCTACATTTAATGATCAGCCGACCAATCACACTTGGCTCACCAAATTTCGTTCTTCTGGGTTAAACCGTTCCTTTGCAGTAACCGTTTTCATGTTTAGGTTTCACTCTGTTTTCTCCAATATGGATAAATGTATTTGGAACTCTAAATCAAACACGGTTTGTGCTAGCTCTTTGAAACTTGGCACAATAATGTAGTTCCAAGTTCTATCGCTATGGTTTGTGTCCTATTGAAGTAGCCCCAAGCAGAGACTGACGAGAATCACTTTCATTGAAAGGGGTTGCCAAGCTTCCAAAAAACTACAAGTTTCCGGAAATCTCAGCAAACATTTTTTCACCCAATCTTGATGATACTTGCAGGTAGCCATCAGTACACGAACCCCACTTGGCTCAACAAATTTCGTTCTTCTAGGTTAAACCGTTCCTTTGCAGTAACCGTATTCATGTTTAGGTTTCACTCTGTTTTCTCCTATATGGATACATGTAGTTGGAACTCTAAATCAAACACGGTTTGTGCTAGCTCTTTGAAACGTGGCACAATAATGTAGTTCCAAGTTCTTTCGCTATGGTTTGTGTCCTATTGAAGTAGCCCCAAGCAGAGACTGACGAGAATCACTTTCATTGAAAGGGGTTGCCAAGCTTCCAAAAAACTACGAGTTTCCTGAAATCTCAGCAAACCTTTTTTCACCCAATCTTGATGATACTTCCATTTAATGATCTGCTGACCAATCCCACTTGGCTCACCAAATTTAGTTCTTCTAGGTTAAACCGTTCCTTTGCAGTAACCGTTTTCATGTTTAGGTTTCACTCTGTTTTCTCCTATATGGATACATGTATTTGGAACTCTAAATCAAACACGGTTTAGGCTAGCTCTTTGAAACTTGACACAATAATGTAGTTCCAAGTTCTATCTCTATGGTTTGTGTCCTATTAAAGTAGCCCCCAGCAGAGAATGACTAGAATCACTTTCATTGAAAGGGGTTGCCAAGCTTCGAAAAAACTACGAGTTTCCGGAAATCTCAGCAAACATTTTTTCACCCAATCTTGATGATACATACATTTAATGATCAGCCGACCAATCACACTTGGCTCACCAAATTTCGTTCTTCTTGGTTAAACAGTTCCTTTGCAGTAACCGTTTTCATGTTTAGGTTTCACTCTGTTTTCTCCTATATGGATACATGTAGTTGGAACTCTAAATCAAACACGGTTTGGGCTAGCTCTTTGAAACTTGGCACAATAATGTAGTTCCAAGTTCTATCGCTATGGTTTGTGTCCTATTGAAGTAGCCCCAAGCAGAGACTGACTAGAATCACTTTCATTGAAAGGGGTTGCCAAGCTTCGAAAAAACTACTAGTTTCCGGAAATCTCAGCAAACATTTTTTCACACAATCTTGATGATACTTGCAGGTAATGATCAGTACATGAATCCCACTTGGCTCACCAAATTTCGTTCTTCTAGGTTAAACCGTTCCTTTGCAGTAACCGTTTTCATGTTTAGGTTTCACTCTGTTTTCTCCTATATGGATATAGGTAGTCGGAACTCTAAATCAAACACGGTTTGGGCTAGCTCTTTGAAACTTGGTACAATAATGTAGTTTCAAGATATATCGCTATGGTTTGTGCCCTATTGAAGAGGCCCAAGCAGAGACTGACTAGAATCACTTTCATTGAAAGGGGTTGCCAAGCTTCCAAAAAACTACGAGTTTCCGGAAATCTCAGCAAACATTTTTTCACCCAATCTTGATGATACTTGCAGGTAGTCATCAGTACACGAATCCCACTTGGCTCACCAAATTTCGTTCTTCTAGGTTAAACCCTTCGTTTGCAGTAACCGTTTTCATGTTTAGGTTTCACTCTGTTTTCTCCTATATGGATACATGTATTTGGAACTCTAAATCAAACACGGTTTAGGCTAGCTCTTTGAAACTTGACACAATAATGTAGTTCCAAGTTCTATCGCTATGGTTTGTGTCCTATTAAAGTAGCCCCCAGCAGAGAATGACTAGAATCACTTTCATTAAAAGGGTTGCCAAGCTTCGAAAAAACTACGAGTTTCCGGAAATCTCAGCAAACATTTTTTCACCCAATCTTGATGATACTTCCACTTAATGATCTGCCGACCAATCCAACTTGGCTCACCAAATTTCGTTCTTCTAGGTTAAACCGTTCCTTTTCAGTAATCGTTTTCATGTTTAGGTTTCACTCTGTTATCTCCTATATGGATACATGTATTTGGAACTCTAAATCAAACACGGTTTGGCTACCTCTTTGAAACTTGGCACAATGATGTAGTTCCAAGTTCTATCGCTATGATATGTGTCCTATTGACGTAGCCCCAAGCAGAGACTGACGAGAATCACTTTCATTGAAAGGGGTTGCCAAGCTTCGAAAAAACTACGAGTTTCCGGAAATCTCAGCAAACATTTTTTTACCCAATCTTGATGATACTTCCATTTAATAATCTGCCGATCAATCCCACTTGGCTCACCAAATTTCGTTCTTCTAGGTTAAACCGTTCCTTTGCAGTAACCGTTTTCATGTTTAGGTTTCACTCTGTTTTCTCCTATATGGATACATGTAGTTGGAACTCTAAATCAAACACGGTTTGGGCTAGCTCTTTGAAACTTGGCACTATAATGTAGTTCCAAGTTCTATCGCTATGGTTTGTGTCCTATTGAAGTAGCCCCAAGCAGAGACTGACGAGAATCACTTTCATTGAAAGGGGTTGCCAAGCTTCCAAAAAACTACGAGTTTCCGGAAATCTCAGCAAACATTTTTTCACATAATCTTGATGATACTTCCACTTAATGATCTGCGGACAAATCTAACTTGCTCACCAAATTTCATTCTTCTAGGTTAAACCGTTCCTTTTCAGGAACCGTTTTCATGTTTAGGTTTCACTCTGTTATCTCCTATATGGATACATGTATTTGGAACTCTAAATCAAACACGGTTTGGGCTAGCTCTTTGAAACTTGGCACAATGATGTAGTTCCAAGTTCTATCGCTATGATATGTGTCCTATTGACGTAGCCCCAAGCAGAGACTGACTAGTATCACTTTCATTAAACGGGGTTGCCAAGCTTCGAAAAAACTACGAGTTTCCGGAAATCTCAGCAAACATTTTTTCACCCAATCTTGATGATACCTACATTTAATGATCAGCCGACCAATCACACTTGGCTCACCAAATTTCGTTCTTCTTGGTTAAACAGTTCCTTTGCAGTAACCGTTTTCATGTTTAGGTTTCACTCTGTTTTCTCCTATATGGATACATGTAGTTGGAACTCTAAATCAAACACGGTTTGGGCTAGCTCTTTGAAACTTGGCACAATAATGTAGTTCCAAGTTCTATCGCTATGGTTTGTGTCCTATTGAAGTAGCCCCAAGCAGAGACTGACGAGAATCACTTTCATTGAAAGGGGTTGCCAAGCTTCCAAAAAACTACGAGTTTCCGGAAATCTCAGCAAACATTTTTTCACCCAATCTTGATGATACCTACATTTAATGATCAGCCGACCAATCACACTTGGCTCACCAAATTTCGTTCTTCTTGGTTAAACAGTTCCTTTGCAGTAACCGTTTTCATGTTTAGGTTTCACTCTGTTTTCTCCAAAATGGATAAATGTATTTGGAACTCTAAATCAAACACGGTTTGGGCTAGCTCTTTGAAACTTGGCACAATAATGTAGTTCCAAGTTCTATCGCTATGGTTTGTGTCCTATTGAAGTAGCCCCAAGCAGAGACTGACTAGAATCACTTTCATTGAAAGGGGTTGCCAAGCTTCGAAAAAACTACTAGTTTCCGGAAATCTCAGCAAACATTTTTTCACACAATCTTGATGATACTTGCAGGTAATGATCAGTACATGAATCCCACTTGGCTCACCAAATTTCGTTCTTCTAGGTTAAACCGTTCCTTTGCAGTAACCGTTTTCATGTTTAGGTTTCACTCTGTTTTCTCCTATATGGATATAGGTAGTCGGAACTCTAAATCAAACACGGTTTGGGCTAGCTCTTTGAAACTTGGTACAATAATGTAGTTTCAAGATATATCGCTATGGTTTGTGCCCTATTGAAGAGGCCCAAGCAGAGACTGACTACAATCACTTTCATTGAAAGGGGTTGCCAAGCTTCCAAAAAACTACGAGTTTCCGGAAATCTCAGCAAACATTTTTTCACCCAATCTTGATGATACTTGCAGGTAGTCATCAGTACACGAATCCCACTTGGCTCACCAAATTTCGTTCTTCTAGGTTAAACCCTTCGTTTGCAGTAACCGTTTTCATGTTTAGGTTTCACTGTGTTTTCTCCTATATGGATACATGTATTTGGAACTCTAAATCAAACACGGTTTAGGCTAGCTCTTTGAAACTTAACACAATAATGTAGTTCCAAGTTCTATCGCTACGGTTTGTGTCCTATTAAAGTAGCCCCCAGCAGAGAATGACTAGAATCACTTTCATTGAAAGGGGTTGCCAAGCTTCGAAAAAACTACTAGTTTCCGGAAATCTCAGCAAACATTTTTTCACCCAATCTTGATGATACTTCCACTTAATGATCTGCCGACCAATCCAACTTGGCTCACCAAATTTCGTTCTTCTAGGTTAAACCGTTCCTTTTCAGTAATCGTTTTCATGTTTAGGTTTCACTCTGTTATCTCCTATATGGATACATGTATTTGGAACTCTAAATCAAACACGGTTTGGGCTACCTCTTTGAAACTTGGCACAATGATGTAGTTCCAAGTTCTATCGCTATGATATGTGTCCTATTGACGTAGCCCCAAGCAGAGACTGACGAGAATCACTTTCATTGAAAGGGGTTGCCAAGCTTCGAAAAAACTACGAGTTTCCGGAAATCTCAGCAAACATTTTTTTACCCAATCTTGATGATACTTCCATTTAATAATCTGCCGATCAATCCCACTTGGCTCACCAAATTTCGTTCTTCTAGGTTAAACCGTTCCTTTGCAGTAACCGTTTTCATGTTTAGGTTTCACTCTGTTTTCTCCTATATGGATACATGTAGTTGGAACTCTAAATCAAACACGGTTTGGGCTAGCTCTTTGAAACTTGGCACTATAATGTAGTTCCAAGTGCTATCGCTATGGTTTGTGTCCTATTGAAGTAGCCCCAAGCAGAGACTGACGAGAATCACTTTCATTGAAAGGGGTTGCCAAGCTTCCAAAAAACTACGAGTTTCCGGAAATCTCAGCAAACATTTTTTCACCCAATCTTGACGATACCTACATTTAATGATCAGCTGACCAATCACACTTGGCACACCAAATTTCGTTCTTCTAGGTTAAACCGTACCTTTGCAGTAACCGTTTTCATGTTTAGGTTTCACTCTGTTTTCTCCAATATGGATAAATGTATTTGGAACTCTAAATCAAACACGGTTTGTGCTAGCTCTTTGAAACTTGGCACAATAATATAGTTCCAAGTTCTATCGCTATGGTTTGTGTCCTATTGAAGTAGCCCCAAGCAGAGACTGACTAGAATCACTTTCATTGAAAGGGGTTGCCAAGCTTCCAAAAAACTACAAGTTTCCGGAAATCTCAGCAAACATTTTTTCACCGAATCTTGATGATACTTGCAGGTAGTCATCAGTACACGAATCCCACTTGGCTCACCAAATTTCGTTCTTCTAGGTTAAACCGTTCCTTTGCAGTAACCGTTTTCATGTTTAGGTTTCACTCTGTTTTCTCCTATATGGATACATGTAGTTGGAACTCTAAATCAAACACGGTTTGTGCTAGCTCTTTGAAACTTGGCACAATAATGTAGTTCCAAGTTCTATCGCTATGGTTTGTGTCCTATTGAAGTAGCCCCAAGCAGAGACTGACCAGAATCACTTTCATTGAAAGGGGTTGCCAAGCTTCCAAAAAACTACTAGTTTCCAGAAATCTTAGCAAACCTTTTTTCACCCAATCTTGATGATACTTCCATTTAATGATCTGCTGACCAATCCCACTTGGCTCACCAAATTTCGTTCTTCTAGGTTAAACCCTTCCTTTGCAGTAACCATTTTCATGTTTAGTTTTCACTCTGTTTTCTCCTATATGGATACATGTAGTTGGAACTCTAAATCAAACACGGTTTGGGCTAGCTCTTTGAAACCTGGAAAAATATTGTAGTTCCAAGTTCTATCGCTGTGGTTTGTGTCCTATTGAAGTAGCCCCAAGCAGAGACTGACGAGAATCACTTTCATTGAAAGGGGTTGCCAAGCTTCCAAAAAACTACGAGTTTCCGGAAATCTCAGCAAACATTTTTTCACCCAATCTTGATGATACTTCCATTTAATGATCTGCCGACCAATCCCACTTTGCTCACCAAATTTCGTTCTTCTAGGTTAAACCGTTCCTTTCCAGTTACCGTTTTCATGTTTAGGTTTCACTCTGTTTTCTCCTATATGGATACATTTAGTTGGAACTCTAAATCAAACACGGTTTGTGCTAGCTCTTTTAAACTTGGCAGAAGAATGTAGTTCCATGTTCTATTGCTATGGTTTGTGTCCTATTGAATTAGCCCCAAGCAGAGACTGACGAGAATCACTTTCATTGAAAGGGGTTGCCAAGCTTCCAAAAAACTACGAGTTTCCGGAAATCTCAGCAAACATTTTTTCACCCAATCTTGATGATACCTACATTTAATGATCAGCCGACCAATCACACTTGGCTGACCAAATTTCGTTCTTCTTGGTTAAACCGTTCCTTTGCAGTAACCGTTTTCATGTTTAGGTTTCACTCTGTTTTCTCCTATATGGATACATGTATTTGGAACTCTAAATCAAACACGGTTTGTGCTAGCTCTTTGAAACTCGGCACAATAATGTAGTTCCAAGTTCTATCGCTATGGTTTGTGTCCTATTGAAGTAGCCCCAAGCAGAGACTGACGAGAATCACTTTCATTGAAAGGGGTTGCCAAGCTTCCAAAAAACTACGAGTTTCCGGAAATCTCAGCAAACATTTTTTCACCCAATCTTGATGATACTTGCAGGTAATGATCAGTACACGAATCCCACTTGGCTCACCAAATTTCGTTCTTCTAGGTTAAACCGTTCCTTTGCAGTAACCGTTTTCATGTTTAGGTTTCACTCTGTTTTCTCCTATATGGATACATGTAGTCGTAACTCTAAATCAAGCAGGGTTTGTGCTAGCTCTTTGAAACTTGGCACAATAATGTAGTTTCAAGATATAACGCTGTGGTTTGTGTAATATTGAAGTAGCCCCAAGCAGAGACTGACGAGAATCACTTTCATTGAAAGGGGTTGCCAAGCTTCCAAAAAACTACAAGTTTCCGGAAATCTCAGCAAACAATTTTTCACCCAATCTTGATGATACTTGCAGGTAGTCATCAGTACACGAATCCCACTTGGCTCACCAAATTTCGTTCTTCTAGGTTAAACAGTTCCTTTGCAGTAACCGTTTTCATGTTTAGGTTTCACTCTGTTTTCTCCTATATGAATACATGTAGTCGGAACTCTAAATCAAACACGGTTTGGGCTAGCTCTTTGAACCTTGGCACAATAATGTAGTTCCAAGTTCTATCGCTATGGTTTGTGTCCTATTGAAGTAGCCCCAAGCAGAGACTGACGAGAATCACTTTCATTGAAAGGGGTTGCCAAGCTTCCAAAAAACTACGAGTTTCCGGAAATCTCAGCAAACATTTTTTCACCCAATCTTGATGATACTTCCATTTAATGATCTGCCGACCAATCCCACTTGGCTCACCAAATTTCGTTCTTCTAGGTTAAACCGTTCATTTGCAGTAACCATTTTCATGTTTAGGTTTCACTCTGTTTTCTCCTATATGGATACATGTAGTTGGAACTCTAAATCAAACACGGTTTGGGCTAGCTCTTTGAAACCTGGAAAAATATTGTAGTTCCAAGTTCTATCGCTATGGTTTGTGTCCTATTGAAGTAGCCCCAAGCAGAGACTGACGAGAATCACTTTCATTGAAAGGGGTTGCCAAGCTTCGAAAAAACTACGAGTTTCCGGAAATCTCAGCAAACATTTTTTCACCCAATCTTGATGATACTCCCATTTAATGATCTGCCGACCAATCCCACTTGGCTCACCAAATTTCGTTCTTCTAGGTTAAACCATTCCTTTTCAGTAACCGTTTTCATGTTTAGGTTTCACTCTGTTATCTCCTATATGGATACATGTATTTGGAACTCTAAATAAAACACGGTGTGGGCTAGCTCTTTGAAACTTGGCACAATAATGTAGTTCCAAGTTCTATCGCTATGATTTGTGTCCTATTGACGTAGCCCCAAGCAGAGACTGACTAGAATCACTTTCATTGAAAGGGGTTGCCAAGCTTCCAAAAAACTACTAGTTTCCGGAAATCTCAGCAAACATTTTCTCACACAAACTTGATGATACTTCCATTTAATGATCTGCCGATCAATCCCACTTGGCTCACCAAATTTCGTTCTTCTAGGTTAAACCGTTCCTTTCCAGTAACCGTTTTCATGTTTAGGTTTCACTCTGTTTTCTCCTATATGGATACATGTAGTTGGAACTCTAAATCAAACACGGTTTGTGCTAGCTCTTTGAAACTTGGCACAATAATGTAGTTCCAAGTTCTATCGCTATGGTTTGTGTCCTATTGAAGTAGCCCCAAGCAGAGACTGACGAGAATCACATTCATTGAAAGGGTTTGCCAAGCTTCCAAAAAACTACGAGTTTCCGGAAATCTCAGCAAACATTTTTTCACCCAATCATGATGATACTTGCAGGTAGTCATCAGTACACGAATCCCACTTGGCTCACCAAATTTCGTTCTTCTAGGTTAAACAGTTCCTTTGCAGTAACCGTTTTCATGTTTAGGTTTCACTCTGTTTTCTCCAATATGGATAAATGTATTTGGAACTCTAAATCAAACACGGTTTGGGCTAGGTATTTGAAACTTGGCACAATAATGTAGTTCCAAGTTCTATCGCTATGGTTTGTGTCCTATTGAAGTAGCCCCAAGCAGAGACTGACTAGAATCACTTTCATTGAAAGGGGTTGCCAAGCTTCCAAAAAACTACAAGTTTCCGGAAATCTCAGCAAACATTTTTTCACCGAATCTTGATGATACTTGCAGGTAGTCATCAGTACACGAATCCCACTTGGCTCACCAAATTTCGTTCTTCTAGGTTAAACCGTTCCTTTGCAGTAACCGTTTTCATGTTTAGGTTTCACTCTGTTTTCTCCTATATGGATACATGTAGTTGGAACTCTAAATCAAACACGGTTTGTGCTAGCTCTTTGAAACTTGGCACAATAATGTAGTTCCAAGTTCTATCGCTATGGTTTGTGTCCTATTGAATTAGCCCCAAGCACAGACTGACGAGAATCACTTTCATTGAAAGGGGTTGCCAAGCTTCCAAAAAACTACGAGTTTCCGGAAATCTCAGCAAACATTATTTCACCCAATCTTGATGATACCTACATATAATGATCAGCCGACCAATCACACTTGGCTCACCAAATTTCGTTCTTCTTGGTTAAACCGTTCCTTTGCAGTAACCGTTTTCATGTTTAGGTTTAACTCTGTTTTCTCCTATATGGATACATGTACTTGGAACTCTAAATCAAACACGGTTTGTGCTAGCTCTTTGAAACTTGGCACAATAATGTAGTTCCAAGTTCTATCGCTATGGTTTGTGTCCTATTGAAGTAGCCCCAAGCAGAGACTGACGAGAATCACTTTCATTGAAAGGGGTTGCCAAGCTTCCAAAAAACTACGAGTTTCCGGAAATCTCAGCAAACATTTTTTCACCCAATCTTGATGATACCTACATTTAATGATCAGCCGACCAATCACACTTGGCTCACCAAATTTCGTTCTTCTAGGTTAAACCGTCCTTTGCAGTAACCGTTTTCATGTTTAGGTTTCACTCTGTTTTCTCCAATATGGATAAATGTATTTGGAACTCTAAATCAAACACGGTTTGGGCTAGCTCTTTGAAACTTGGCACAATAATGTAGTTCCAAGTTCTATCGCTATGGTTTGTGTCCTATTGAAGTAGCCCCAAGCAGAGACTGACAAGAATCACTTTCATTGAAAGGGGTTGCCAAGCTTCCAAAAAACTACAAGTTTCCGGAAATCTCAGCAAACATTTTTTCAACCAATCTTGATGATACTTGCAGGTAGCCATCAGTACACGAACCCCACTTGGCTCAACAAATTTCGTTCTTCTAGGTTAAACCGTTCCTTTGCAGTAACCGTTTTCATGTTTAGGTTTCACTCTGTTTTCTCCTATATGGATACATGTAGTTGGAACTCTAAATCAAACACGGTTTGTGCTAGCTCTTTGAAACGTGGCACAATAATGTAGTTCCAAGTTCTATCGCTATGGTTTGTGTCCTATTGAAGTAGCCCCAAGCAGAGACTGACTAGAATCACTTTCATTGAAAGGGGTTGCCAAGCTTCCAAAAAACTACGAGTTTCCAGAAATCTCAGCAAACCTTTTTTCACCCAATCTTGATGATACTTCCATTTAATGATCTGCTGACCAATCCCACTTGGCTCACCAAATTTAGTTCTTCTAGGTTAAACCGTTCCTTTGCAGTAACCTTTTTCATGTTTAGGTTTCACTCTGTTTTCTCCTATATGGATACATGTATTTGGAACTCTAAATCAAACACGGTTTAGGCTAGCTCTTTGAAACTTGACACAATAATGTAGTTCCAAGTTCTATCGCTATGGTTTTGTGTCCTATTGAAGTAGCCCCAAGCAGAGAATGACTAGAATCACTTTCATTAAAAGGGTTGCCAAGCTTCGAAAAACTACGAGTTTCCGGAAATCTCAGCAAACATTTTTTCACCCAATCTTGATGATACTTCCACTTAATGATCTGCCGACCAATCCAACTTGGCTCACCAAATTTCGTTCTTCTAGGTTAAACCATTCCTTTTCAGTAACCGTTTTCATGTTTAGGTTTCACTCTGTTATCTCCTATATGGATACATGTATTTGGAACTCTAAATCAAACACGGTGTGGGCTAGCTCTTTGAAACTTGGCACAATAATGTCGTTCCAAGTTCTATCGCTATGATTTGTGTCCTATTGACGTAGCCCCAAGCAGAGACTGACTAGAATCACTTTCATTGAACGGGGTTGCCAAGCTTCGGAAAAAACTACGAGTTTCCGGAAATCTCAGCAAACATTTTTTTACCCAATCTTGATGATACTTCCATTTAATGATCTGCCGATCAATCCCACTTGGCTCACCAAATTTCGTTCTTCTAGGTTAAACCGTTCCTTTCCAGTAACCGTTTTAATGTTTAGGTTTCACTCTGTTTTCTCCTATATGGATACATGTAGTTGGAACTCTAAATCAAACACGGTTTGTGCTAGCTCTTTGAAACTTGGCACAATAATGTAGTTCCAAGTTGTATCGCTATGGTTTGTGTCCTATTGAAGTAGCCCCAAGCAGAGACTGACGAGAATCACTTTCATTGAAAGGGGTTGCCAAGCTTCCAAAATACTACGAGTTTCCGGAAATCTCAGCAAACATTTTTTCACCCAATCTTGATGATACTTCCATTGAATGATCAGCCGACCAATCCCACTTGGCTCACCAAATTTCGTTCTTCTAGGTTAAACCGTTCCTTTGCAGTAACCGTTTTCATGTTTAGGTTTCACTCTGTTTTCTCCTATATGGATACATGTATTTGGAACTCTAAATCAAACACGGTTTAGGCTAGCTCTTTGAAACTTGACACAATAATGTAGTTCCAAGTTCTATCGCTATGGTTTGTGTCCTATTAAAGTAGCCCCCAGCAGAGAATGACGAGAATCACTTTCATTGAAAGGGGTTGCCAAGCTTCCAAAAAACTACGAGTTTCCGGAAATCTCAGCAAACATTTTTTCACCCAATCTTGATGATAATTGCAGGTAATGATCAGTACACGAATCCCACTTGGCTCCCCAAATTTCGTTCTTCTAGGTTAAACCGTTCCTTTTCAGTAACCGTTTTCATGTTTAGGTTTCACTCTATTGTCTCCTATATGGATACATGTAGTTGGAACTCTAAATCAAACACGGTTTGGGCTAGCTCTTTGAAACTTGGCACAATAATGTAGTTCCAAGTTCTATCGCTATGGTTTGTGTCCTATTGAAGTAGCCCCAAGCAGAGACTGACGAGAATCACTTTCATTGAAAGGGGTTGCCAAGCTTCCAAAAACTACGAGTTTCCGGAAATCTCAGCAAACATTTTTTCACCCAATCGTGATAATACCTGCATTTAATGATCAGCCGACCAATCACACTTGGCTCACCAAATTTCGTTCTTCTAGGTTAAACCGTTCCTTTGCAGTAACCGTTTTCATGTTTAGGTTTCACTCTGTTATCTCCTGTAGGATACATGTTTTGGAACTCTAAATCAAACAGGGTTTGTGCTAGCTCTTTGAAACTTTGCACAATAATGTAGTTCCAAGTTCTATCGCTATGGTTTGTGTCCTATTGAAGTAGCCCCAAGCAGAGACTGACGAGAATCACTTTCATTGAAAGGGGTTGCCAAGCTTCCAAAAAACTACAAGTTTCCTGAAATCTCAGCAATCATTTTTTCACCGAATCTTGATGATACTTGCAGGTAGTCATCAGTACACGAATCCCACTTGGCTCACCAAATTTCGTTCTTCTAGGTTAAACCGTTCCTTTGCAGTAACCGTTTTCATGTTTAGGTTTCACTCTGTTTTCTCCTATATGGATACATGTAGTTGGAACTCTAAATCAAACACGGTTTGTGCTAGCTCTTTGAAACTTGGCACAATAATGTAGTTCCAAGTTCTATCGCTATGGTTTGTGTCCTATTGAAGTAGCCCCAAGCAGAGACTGACGAGAATCACTTTCATTGAAAGGGGTTGCCAAGCTTCCAAAAAAACTACGAGTTTCCAGAAATTTAGCAAACCTTTTTTCACCCAATCTTGATGATACTTCCATTTAATGATCTGCTGACCAATCCCACTTGGCTCACCAAATTTCGTTCTTCTAGGTTAAACCGTTCCTTCGCAGTAACCATTTTCATGTTTAGGTTTCACTCTGTTTCTCCTATATGGATACATGTAGTTGGAACTCTAAATCAAACACGGTTTGGGCTAGCTCTTTGAAACCTGGAAAAATATTGTAGTTCCAAGTTCTATCGCTATGGTTTGTGTCCTATTGAAGTAGCCCCAAGCAGAGACTGACGAGAATCACTTTCATTGAAAGGGGTTGCCAAGATTCGAAAAAACTACGAGTTTCCGGAAATCTCAGCAAACATTTTTTCACCCAATCTTGATGATACTCCCATTTATGATCTGCCGACCAATCCCCACTTTGCTCACCAATTTCGTTCTTCTAGGTTAAACCGTTCCTTTGCAGTAACCGTTTTCATGTTTAGGTTTCACTCTGTTTTCTCCTATATGGATACATATTGTTGGAACTCTAAATCAAACACGGTTTGTGCTAGCTCTTTTAAACTTGGCAGAAGAATGCAGTTCCATGTTCTATTGCTATGGTTTGTGTCCTATTGAATTAGCCCCAAGCACAGACTGACGAGAATCACTTTCATTGAAAGGGGTTGCCAAGCTTCCAAAAAACTACGAGTTTCCGGAAATCTCAGCAAACATTATTTCACCCAATCTTGATGATACCTACATATAATGATCAGCCGACCAATCACACTTGGCTCACCAAATTTCGTTCTTCTAGGTTAAACCGTCCTTTGCAGTAACCGTTTTCATGTTTAGGTTTCACTCTGTTTTCTCCAATATGGATAAATGTATTTGGAACTCTAAATCAAACACCGGTTTGGGCTAGCTCTTTTGAAACTTGGCACAATAATGTAGTTCCAAGTTCTATCGCTATGGTTTGTGTCCTTTTGAAGTAGCCCCAAGCAGAGACTGACGAGAATCACTTTCATTGAAAGGGGTTGCCAAGCTTCCAAAAAACTACAAGTTTCCGGAAATCTCAGCAAACATTTTTTTCACCCAATCTTGATGATACTTGCAGGTAGCCCATCAGTACACGAACCCCACTTGGCTCAACAAATTTCGTTCTTCTAGGTTAAACCGTTACTTTGCAGTAACCGTTTTCATGTTTAGGTTTCACTCTGTTTTCTCCTATATGGATACATGTAGTTGGAACTCTAAATCAAACACGGTTTGTGCTAGCTCTTTGAAACGTGGCACAATAATGTAGTTCCAAGTTCTATCGCTATGGTTTGTGTCCTATTGAAGTAGCCCCAAGCAGAGACTGACGAGAATCACTTTCATTGAAAGGGGTTGCCAAGCTTCCAAAAACTACGAGTTTCCAGAAATCTCAGCAAACCTTTTTTCACCCAATCTTGATGATACTTCCATTTAATGATCTGCTGACCAATCCCACTTGGCTCACCCAAATTTAGTTCTTCTAGGTTAAACCGTTCCTTTGCAGTAACCGTTTTCATGTTTAGGTTTCACTCTGTTTTCTCCTATATGGATACATGTATTTGGAACTCTAAATCAAACACGGTTTAGGCTAGCTCTTTGAAACTTGACACAATAATGTAGTTCCAAGTTCTATCGCTATGGTTTGTGTCCTATTGAAGTAGCCCCAAGCAGAGAATGACTAGAATCACTTTCATTAAAAGGTTGCCAAGCTTCGAAAAAACTACGAGTTTCCGGAAATCTCAGCAAACATTTTTTCACCCAATCTTGATGATACTTCCACTTAATGATCTGCCGACCAATCCAACTTGCTCACCAAATTTCGTTCTTCTAGGTATAAACCATTCCTTTTCAGTAACCGTTTTCATGTTTAGGTTTCACTCTGTTATCTCCTATATGGATACATGTATTTGGAACTCTAAATCAAACACGGTGTGGGCTAGCTCTTTGAAACTTGGCACAATAATGTCGTTCCAAGTTCTATCGCTATGATTTGTGTCCTATTGACGTAGCCCCAAGCAGAGACTGACTAGAATCACTTTCATTGAACGGGGTTGCCAAGCTTCGAAAAAACTACGAGTTTCCGGAAATCTCAGCAAACATTTTTTTACCCAATCTTGATGATACTTCCATTTAATGATCTGCCGATCAATCCCACTTGGCTCACCAAATTTCGTTTCTTCTAGGTTAACCGTTCCTTTCCAGTAACCGTTTTAATGTTTAGGTTTCACTCTGTTTTCTCCTATATGGATACATGTAGTTGGAACTCTAAATCAAACACGGTTTGTGCTAGCTCTTTGAAACTTGGCACAATAATGTAGTTCCAAGTTCTATCGCTATGGTTTGTGTCCTATTGAAGTAGCCCAAGCAGAGACTGACGAGATCACTTTCATTGAAAGGGGTTGCCAAGCTTCCAAAAAACTACGAGTTTCCGGAAATCTCAGCAAACCTTTTTTCACCCAATCTTGATGATACTTCCATTGAATGATCAGCCGACCAATCCCACTTGGCTCACCAAATTTCGTTCTTCTAGGTTAAACCGTTCCTTTGCAGTAACCCGTTTTCATGTTTAGGTTTCACTCTGTTTTCTCCTATATGGATACATGTATTTGGAACTCTAAATCAACACGGTTTAGGCTAGCTTTTTGAAACTTGACACAATAATGTATTTCCAAGTTCTATCGCTATGGTTTGTGTCCTATTAAAGTAGCCCCCAGCAGAGAATGACGAGAATCACTTTCATTGAAAGGGGTTGCCAAGCTTCCCAAAAAACTACGAGTTTCCGGAAATCTCAGCAAACATTTTTTCTCACCCAATCTTGATGATACCTACATTTATGATCAGCCGACCAATCACACTTGGCTCACCAAATTTCGTTCTTCTTGGTTAAACCGTTCCTTTGCAGTAACCGTTTTCATGTTTAGGTTTCACTCTGTTTTCTCCTATATGGATACATGTAGTTGGAACTCTAAATCAAACACGGTTTGGGTAGCTCTTTGGAAACTTGGCACAATAATGTAGTTTCAAGATATATCGCTATGGTTTGTGTCCTATTGAAGTAGCCCCAAGCAGAGACTGACGAGAATCACATTCATTGAAAGGTTTGCCAAGCTTCCAAAAAACTACGAGTTTCCGGAAATCTCAGCAAATATTTTTTCACCCAATCATGATGATACTTGCAGGTAGTCATCAGTACACGAATCCCACTTGGCTCACCAAATTTCGTTCTTCTAGGTTAAACAGTTCCTTTGCAGTAACCGTTTTCATGTTTAGGTTTCACTCTGTTTTCTCCAATATGGATAAATGTATTTGGAACTCTAAATCAAACACGGTTTGGGCTAGGTATTTGAAACTTGGCACAATAATGTAGTTCCAAGTTCTATCGCTATGGTTTGTGTCCTATTGAAGTAGCCCCAAGCAGAGACTGACGAGAATCACTTTAATTGAAAGGGGTTGCCAAGCTTCCAAAAAACTACGAGTTTCCTGAAATCCCAGCAAACATTTTTTCAGCCAATCTTGATGATACTTGCAGGTAATTATCAGTACACCAATTCCCACATGGCTCACCAATTTCGTTCTTCTAGGTCAAACCGTTCCTTTGCAGTAACCCGTTTTCATGTTTAGGTTTCACTCTGTTTCTCCTATATGGATACATGTAGTTGGGAACTCTAAATCAAACACGGTTTGTGCTAGCTCTTTGAAACTTGGCACAATAATGTAGTTCCAAGTTCTATCGCTATGGTTTGTGTCCTATTGAAGTAGCCCCAAGCAGAGACTGACGAGAATCACTTTAATTGAAAGGGGTTGCCAAGCTTCCAAAAAACTACGAGTTTCCTGAAATCCAGCAAACATTTTTTCAGCCAATCTTGATGATACCTACATATAATGATCAGCCGACCAATCACACTTGGCTCACCAAATTCGTTCTTCTTGGTTAAACCGTTCCTTTGCAGTAACCGTTTTCATGTTAGGTTTCACTCTGTTTTCTCCTATATGGATACATGTAGTTGGAACTCTAAATCAAACACGGTTTGGGCTAGCTCTTTGAAACTTGGCACTATAATGTAGTTCCAAGTTCTATCGCTATGGTTTGTGTCCTATTGAAGTAGCCCCAAGCAGAGACTGACGAGAATCACTTTTCATTGAAAGGGGTTGCCAAGCTCCAAAAAACTACGAGTTTCCGGAAATCTCAGCAAACATTTTTTCACATAATCTTGATGATACTTCCACTTAATGATCTGCGGACAAATCTAACTTGCTCACCAAATTTCATTCTTCTAGGTTAAACCGTTCCTTTCAGGAACCGTTTTCATGTTTAGGTTTCACTCTGTTATCTCCTATATGGATACATGTATTTGGAACTCTAAATCAAACACGGTTTGGGCTAGCTCTTTGAAACTTGGCACAATGATGTAGTTCCAAGTTCTATCGCTATGATATGTGTCCTATTGACGTAGCCCCAAGCAGAGACTGACTAGTATCACTTTCATTAAACGGGTTGCCAAGCTTCGAAAAAACTACGAGTTTCCGGAAAATCTCAGCAAACATTTTTTCACCCAATTCTTGATGATACCTACATTTAATGATCAGCCGACCAATCACACTTGGCTTCACCAAATTTCGTTTCTTCTTGTTAAACAGTTCCTTTGCAGTAACCGTTTTCATGTTTAGGTTTCACTCTGTTTTCTCCTATATGGATACATGTAGTTGGAACTCTAAATCAAACACGGTTTGGGCTAGCTCTTTGAAACTTGGCACAATAATGTAGTTCCAAGTTCTATCGCTATGGTTTGTGTCCTATTGAAGTAGCCCCAAGCAGAGACTGACGAGAATCACTTTCATTGAAAGGGGTTGCCAAAGCTTCCAAAAAACTACGAGTTTCCGGAAAACTCAGCAAACATTTTTCACCCAATCTTGATGATACCTACATTTAATGATCAGCCGACCAATCACACTTGGCTCACCAAATTTCGTTCTTCTAGGTTAAACCGTTCCTTTGCAGTAACCGTTTCATGTTTAGGTTTCACTCTGTTTTCTCCAAAATGGATAAATGTATTTGGAACTCTAAATCAAACACGGTTGGGCTAGCTCTTTGAAACTTGGCACAATAATGTAGTTCCAAGTTCTATCGCTATGGTTTGTGTCCTATTGAAGTAGCCCCAAGCAGAGACTGACTAGAATCACTTTCATTGAAAGGGTTGCCAAGCTTCGAAAAAACTACTAGTTTCCGGAAATCTCAGCAAACATTTTTTCACACAATCTTGATGATACTTGCAGGTAATGATCAGTACATGAATCCCACTTGGCTCACCAAATTTCGTTCTTCTAGGTTAAACCGTTCCTTTGCAGTAACCGTTTTCATGTTTAGGTTTCACTCTGTTTTCTCCTATATGGATATAGGTAGTCGGAACTCTAAATCAAACACGGTTTGGGCTAGCTCTTTGAAACTTGGTACAATAATGTAGTTTCAAGATATATCGCTATGGTTTGTGCCCTATTGAAGAGGCCCAAGCAGAGGACTGACTAGAATCACTTTCATTGAAAGGGGTTGCCAAGCTTCCAAAAAACTACGAGTTTCCGGAAATCTCAGCAAACATTTTTTCACCCAATCTGATGATACTTGGCAGGTAGTCATCAGTACACGAATCCCACTTGGCTCACCAAATTTCGTTCTTCTAGGTTAAACCCTTCGTTTGCAGTAACCGTTTTCATGTTTAGGTTTCACTGGGTTTTCTCCTATATGGATACATGTATTTGGAACTCTAAATCAAACACGGTTTAGGCTAGCTCTTTGAAACTTGACACAATAATGTAGTTCCAAGTTCTATCGCTACGGTTTGTGTCCTATTAAAGTAGCCCCCAGCAGAGAATGACTAGAATCACTTTCATTAAAAGGGTTGCCAAGCTTCGAAAAAAATACGAGTTTCCGGAAATCTCAGCAAACATTTTTTCACCCAATCTTGATGATACTTCCACTTAATGATCTGCCGACCAATCCAACTTGGCTCACCAAATTTCGTTCTTCTAGGTTAAACCGTTCCTTTTCAGTAACGTTTTCATGTTTAGGTTTCACTCTGTTATCTCCTATATGGATACATGTATTTGGAACTCTAAATCAAACACGGTTTGGGCTACCTCTTGAAACTTGGCACAATGATTTAGTTCCAATTTCTATCGCTATGATATGTGTCCTATTGACGTAGCCCCAAGCAGAGACTGACGAGAATCACTTTCATTGAAAGGTGTTGCCAAGCTTCGAAAAAACTACGAGTTTCCGGAATCTCAGCAAACATTTTTTTACCCAATCTTGATGATACTTCCATTTAATAATCTGCCGATCAATCCCACTTGGCTCACCAAATTTCGTTCTTCTAGGTTAAACCGTTCCTTTGCAGTAACCGTTTTCATGTTTAGGTTTCACTCTGTTTTCCCTATATGGATACATGTAGTTGGAACTCTAAATCAAACACGGTTTGGGCTAGCTCTTTGAAACTTGGCACTATAATGTAGTTCCAAGTGCTATCGCTATGGTTTGTGTCCTATTGAAGTAGCCCCAAGCAGAGACTGACGAGAATCACTTTCATTGAAAGGGGTTGCCAAGCTTCCAAAAAACTACGAGTTTCCGGAAATCTCAGCAAACTTTTTTCACCCAATCTTAACGATACCTACATTTAATGATCAGCTGACCAATCACACTTGGCGCACCAAATTTCGTTCTTCTAGGTTAAACCGTACCTTTGCAGTAACCGTTTTCATGTTTAGGTTTCACTCTGTTTTCTCCAATATGGATAAATGTATTTGGAACTCTAAATCAAACACGGTTTGTGCTAGCTCTTTGAAACTTGGCACAATAAATAGTTCCACGTTCTATCGCTATGGTTTGTGTCCTATTGAAGTAGCCCCAAGCAGAGACTGACTAGAATCACTTTCATTGAAAGGGGTTGCCAAGCTTCCAAAAAACTACAAGTTCCCGGAAATCTCAGCAAACATTTTTTCACCGAATCTTGATGATACTTGCAGGTAGTCATCAGTACACGAATCCCACTTGGCTCACCAAATTTCGTTCTTCTAGGTTAAACCGTTCCTTTGCAGTAACCGTTTTCATGTTTAGGTTTCACTCTGTTTTCTCCTATATGGATACATGTAGTTGGAACTCTAAATCAAACACGGTTTGTGCTAGCTCTTTGAAACTTGGCACAATAATGTAGTTCCAAGTTCTATCGCTATGGTTTGTGTCCTATTGAAGTAGCCCCAAGCAGAGACTGACGAGAATCACTTTCATTGAAAGGGGTTGCCAAGCTTCCAAAAAACTACTAGTTTCCAGAATCTTAGCAAACCTTTTTTCACCCAATCTTGATGATACTTCCATTTAATGATCTGCTGACCAAATCCCACTTGGCTCACCAAATTTCGTTCTTCTAGGTTAAACCCTTCCTTTGCAGTAACCATTTTCATGTTTAGTTTTCACTCTGTTTTCTCCCTATATGGATACATGTATGTTGGAACTCTAAATCAAACACGGTTTGGGCTAGCTCTTTGAAACCTGGAAAAATATTGTAGTTCCAAGTTCTATCGCTATGGTTTGTGTCCTATTGAAGTAGCCCCAAGCAGAGACTGACGAGAATCACTTTCATTGAAAGGGGTTGCCAAGCTTCCAAAAAACTACGAGTTTCCGAAATCTCAGCAAACATTTTTTCACCCAATCTTGATGATACTTCCATTTAATGATCTGCCGACCAATCCCACTTTGCTCACCAAATTTCGTTCTTCTAGGTTAAACCGTTCCTTTCCAGTTACCGTTTTCATGTTTAGGTTTCACTCTGTTTCTCCTATATGGATACATTTAGTTGGAACTCTAAATCAAACACGGTTTGTGCTAGCTCTTTTAAACTTGGCAGAAGAATGTAGTTCCATGTTCTATTGCTATGGTTTGTGTCCTATTGAATTAGCCCCAAGCAGAGACTGACGAGAATCACTTTCATTGAAAGGGGTTGCCAAGCTTCCAAAAAACTACGAGTTTCCGGAAATCTCAGCAAACATTTTTTCACCCAATCTTGATGATACCTACATTTAATGATCAGCCGACCAATCACACTTGGCTGACCAAATTTCGTTCTTCTTGGTTAAACCGTTCCTTTGCAGTAACCGTTTTCATGTTTAGGTTTCACTCTGTTTTCTCCTATATGGATACATGTATTTGGAACTCTAAATCAAACACGGTTTGTGCTAGCTCTTTGAAACTCGGCACAATAATGTAGTTCCAAGTTCTATCGCTATGGTTTGTGTCCTATTGAAGTAGCCCCAAGCAGAGACTGACGAGAATCACTTTCATTGAAAGGGGTTGCCAAGCTTCCAAAAAACTACGAGTTTCCGGAAATCTCAGCAAACATTTTTTCACCCAATCTTGATGATACTTGCAGGTAATGATCAGTACACGAATCCCACTTGGCTCACCAAATTTCGTTCTTCTAGGTTAAACCGTTCCTTTGCAGTAACCGTTTTCATGTTTAGGTTTCACTCTGTTTTCTCCTATATGGATACATGTAGTCGTAACTCTAAATCAAGCAGGGTTTGTGCTAGCTCTTTGAAACTTGGCACAATAATGTAGTTTCAAGATATAACGCTGTGGTTTGTGTAATATTGAAGTAGCCCCAAGCAGAGACTGACGAGAATCACTTTCATTGAAAGGGGTTGCCAAGCTTCCAAAAAACTACAAGTTTCCGGAAATCTCAGCAAACAATTTTTCACCCAATCTTGATGATACTTGCAGGTAGTCATCAGTACACGAATCCCACTTGGCTCACCAAATTTCGTTCTTCTAGGTTAAACAGTTCCTTTGCAGTAACCGTTTTCATGTTTAGGTTTCACTCTGTTTTCTCCTATATGAATACATGTAGTCGGAACTCTAAATCAAACACGGTTTGGGCTAGCTCTTTGAACCTTGGCACAATAATGTAGTTCCAAGTTCTATCGCTATGGTTTGTGTCCTATTGAAGTAGCCCCAAGCAGAGACTGACGAGAATCACTTTCATTGAAAGGGGTTGCCAAGCTTCCAAAAAACTACGAGTTTCCGGAAATCTCAGCAAACATTTTTTCACCCAATCTTGATGATACTTCCATTTAATGATCTGCCGACCAATCCCACTTGGCTCACCAAATTTCGTTCTTCTAGGTTAAACCGTTCATTTGCAGTAACCATTTTCATGTTTAGGTTTCACTCTGTTTTCTCCTATATGGATACATGTAGTTGGAACTCTAAATCAAACACGGTTTGGGCTAGCTCTTTGAAACCTGGAAAAATATTGTAGTTCCAAGTTCTATCGCTATGGTTTGTGTCCTATTGAAGTAGCCCCAAGCAGAGACTGACGAGAATCACTTTCATTGAAAGGGGTTGCCAAGCTTCGAAAAAACTACGAGTTTCCGGAAATCTCAGCAAACATTTTTTCACCCAATCTTGATGATACTCCCATTTAATGATCTGCCGACCAATCCCACTTGGCTCACCAAATTTCGTTCTTCTAGGTTAAACCATTCCTTTTCAGTAACCGTTTTCATGTTTAGGTTTCACTCTGTTATCTCCTATATGGATACATGTATTTGGAACTCTAAATCAAACACGGTGTGGGCTAGCTCTTTGAAACTTGGCACAATAATGTAGTTCCAAGTTCTATCGCTATGATTTGTGTCCTATTGACGTAGCCCCAAGCAGAGACTGACTAGAATCACTTTCATTGAAAGGGGTTGCCAAGCTTCCAAAAAACTACTAGTTTCCGGAAATCTCAGCAAACATTTTCTCACACAAACTTGATGATACTTCCATTTAATGATCTGCCGATCAATCCCACTTGGCTCACCAAATTTCGTTCTTCTAGGTTAAACCGTTCCTTTCCAGTAACCGTTTTCATGTTTAGGTTTCACTCTGTTTTCTCCTATATGGATACATGTAGTTGGAACTCTAAATCAAACACGGTTTGTGCTAGCTCTTTGAAACTTGGCACAATAATGTAGTTCCAAGTTCTATCGCTATGGTTTGTGTCCTATTGAAGTAGCCCCAAGCAGAGACTGACGAGAATCACTTTCATTGAAAGGGGTTGCCAAGCTTCCAAAAAACTACGAGTTTCCGGAAATCTCAGCAAACATTTTTTCACCCAATCTTGATGATACCTACATTTAATGATCAGCCGACCAATCACACTTGGCTCACCAAATTTCGTTCTTCTTGGTTAAACCGTTCCTTTGCAGTAACTGTTTTCATGTTTAGGTTTCACTCTGTTTTCTCCTATATGGATACATGTAGTTGGAACTCTAAATCAAACACGGTTTGGGGTAGCTCTTTGAAACTTGGCACAATAATGTAGTTTCAAGATATATCGCTATGGTTTGTGTCCTATTGAAGTAGCCCCAAGCAGAGACTGACGAGAATCACATTCATTGAAAGGGTTTGCCAAGCTTCCAAAAAACTACGAGTTTCCGGAAATCTCAGCAAACATTTTTTCACCCAATCATGATGATACTTGCAGGTAGTCATCAGTACACGAATCCCACTTGGCTCACCAAATTTCGTTCTTCTAGGTTAAACAGTTCCTTTGCAGTAACCGTTTTCATGTTTAGGTTTCACTCTGTTTTCTCCAATATGGATAAATGTATTTGGAACTCTAAATCAAACACGGTTTGGGCTAGGTATTTGAAACTTGGCACAATAATGTAGTTCCAAGTTCTATCGCTATGGTTTGTGTCCTATTGAAGTAGCCCCAAGCAGAGACTGACTAGAATCACTTTCATTGAAAGGGGTTGCCAAGCTTCCAAAAAACTACAAGTTTCCGGAAATCTCAGCAAACATTTTTTCACCGAATCTTGATGATACTTGCAGGTAGTCATCAGTACACGAATCCCACTTGGCTCACCAAATTTCGTTCTTCTAGGTTAAACCGTTCCTTTGCAGTAACCGTTTTCATGTTTAGGTTTCACTCTGTTTTCTCCTATATGGATACATGTAGTTGGAACTCTAAATCAAACACGGTTTGTGCTAGCTCTTTGAAACTTGGCACAATAATGTAGTTCCAAGTTCTATCGCTATGGTTTGTGTCCTATTGAATTAGCCCCAAGCACAGACTGACGAGAATCACTTTCATTGAAAGGGGTTGCCAAGCTTCCAAAAAACTACGAGTTTCCGGAAATCTCAGCAAACATTATTTCACCCAATCTTGATGATACCTACATATAATGATCAGCCGACCAATCACACTTGGCTCACCAAATTTCGTTCTTCTTGGTTAAACCGTTCCTTTGCAGTAACCGTTTTCATGTTTAGGTTTCACTCTGTTTTCTCCTATATGGATACATGTACTTGGAACTCTAAATCAAACACGGTTTGTGCTAGCTCTTTGAAACTTGGCACAATAATGTAGTTCCAAGTTCTATCGCTATGGTTTGTGTCCTATTGAAGTAGCCCCAAGCAGAGACTGACGAGAATCACTTTCATTGAAAGGGGTTGCCAAGCTTCCAAAAAACTACGAGTTTCCGGAAATCTCAGCAAACATTTTTTCACCCAATCTTGATGATACCTACATTTAATGATCAGCCGACCAATCACACTTGGCTCACCAAATTTCGTTCTTCTAGGTTAAACCGTCCTTTGCAGTAACCGTTTTCATGTTTAGGTTTCACTCTGTTTTCTCCAATATGGATAAATGTATTTGGAACTCTAAATCAAACACGGTTTGGGCTAGCTCTTTGAAACTTGGCACAATAATGTAGTTCCAAGTTCTATCGCTATGGTTTGTGTCCTATTGAAGTAGCCCCAAGCAGAGACTGACAAGAATCACTTTCATTGAAAGGGGTTGCCAAGCTTCCAAAAAACTACAAGTTTCCGGAAATCTCAGCAAACATTTTTTCAACCAATCTTGATGATACTTGCAGGTAGCCATCAGTACACGAACCCCACTTGGCTCAACAAATTTCGTTCTTCTAGGTTAAACCGTTCCTTTGCAGTAACCGTTTTCATGTTTAGGTTTCACTCTGTTTTCTCCTATATGGATACATGTAGTTGGAACT
Organism: Urocitellus parryii; assembly: GCF_045843805.1. Classification (NCBI taxonomy): domain Eukaryota; kingdom Metazoa; phylum Chordata; class Mammalia; order Rodentia; family Sciuridae; genus Urocitellus; species Urocitellus parryii. The sequence goes on from NW_027551810.1 coordinate 69,422, forward strand.
CTAAATCAAACACGGTTTGTGCTAGCTCTTTGAAACGTGGCACAATAATGTAGTTCCAAGTTCTATCGCTATGGTTTGTGTCCTATTGAAGTAGCCCCAAGCAGAGACTGACGAGAATCACTTTCATTGAAAGGGGTTGCCAAGCTTCCAAAAAACTACGAGTTTCCAGAAATCTCAGCAAACCTTTTTTCACCCAATCTTGATGATACTTCCATTTAATGATCTGCTGACCAATCCCACTTGGCTCACCAAATTTAGTTCTTCTAGGTTAAACCGTTCCTTTGCAGTAACCTTTTTCATGTTTAGGTTTCACTCTGTTTTCTCCTATATGGATACATGTATTTGGAACTCTAAATCAAACACGGTTTAGGCTAGCTCTTTGAAACTTGACACAATAATGTAGTTCCAAGTTCTATCGCTATGGTTTGTGTCCTATTGAAGTAGCCCCAAGCAGAGAATGACTAGAATCACTTTCATTAAAAGGGTTGCCAAGCTTCGAAAAAACTACGAGTTTCCGGAAATCTCAGCAAACATTTTTTCACCCAATCTTGATGATACTTCCACTTAATGATCTGCCGACCAATCCAACTTGGCTCACCAAATTTCGTTCTTCTAGGTTAAACCATTCCTTTTCAGTAACCGTTTTCATGTTTAGGTTTCACTCTGTTATCTCCTATATGGATACATGTATTTGGAACTCTAAATCAAACACGGTGTGGGCTAGCTCTTTGAAACTTGGCACAATAATGTCGTTCCAAGTTCTATCGCTATGATTTGTGTCCTATTGACGTAGCCCCAAGCAGAGACTGACTAGAATCACTTTCATTGAACGGGGTTGCCAAGCTTCGAAAAAACTACGAGTTTCCGGAAATCTCAGCAAACATTTTTTTACCCAATCTTGATGATACTTCCATTTAATGATCTGCCGATCAATCCCACTTGGCTCACCAAATTTCGTTCTTCTAGGTTAAACCGTTCCTTTCCAGTAACCGTTTTAATGTTTAGGTTTCACTCTGTTTTCTCCTATATGGATACATGTAGTTGGAACTCTAAATCAAACACGGTTTGTGCTAGCTCTTTGAAACTTGGCACAATAATGTAGTTCCAAGTTCTATCGCTATGGTTTGTGTCCTATTGAAGTAGCCCCAAGCAGAGACTGACGAGAATCACTTTCATTGAAAGGGGTTGCCAAGCTTCCAAAAAACTACGAGTTTCCGGAAATCTCAGCAAACCATTTTTCACCCAATCTTGATGATACTTCCATTGAATGATCAGCCGACCAATCCCACTTGGCTCACCAAATTTCGTTCTTCTAGGTTAAACCGTTCCTTTGCAGTAACCGTTTTCATGTTTAGGTTTCACTCTGTTTTCTCCTATATGGATACATGTATTTGGAACTCTAAATCAAACACGGTTTAGGCTAGCTCTTTGAAACTTGACACAATAATGTAGTTCCAAGTTCTATCGCTATGGTTTGTGTCCTATTAAAGTAGCCCCCAGCAGAGAATGACGAGAATCACTTTCATTGAAAGGGGTTGCCAAGCTTCCAAAAAACTACGAGTTTCCGGAAATCTCAGCAAACATTTTTTCACCCAATCTTGATGATACCTACATTTAATGATCAGCCGACCAATCACACTTGGCTCACCAAATTTCGTTCTTCTTGGTTAAACCGTTCCTTTGCAGTAACCGTTTTCATGTTTAGGTTTCACTCTGTTTTCTCCTATATGGATACATGTAGTTGGAACTCTAAATCAAACACGGTTTGGGGTAGCTCTTTGAAACTTGGCACAATAATGTAGTTTCAAGATATATCGCTATGGTTTGTGTCCTATTGAAGTAGCCCCAAGCAGAGACTGACGAGAATCACATTCATTGAAAGGGTTGCCAAGCTTCCAAAAAACTACGAGTTTCCGGAAATCTCAGCAAATATTTTTTCACCCAATCATGATGATACTTGCAGGTAGTCATCAGTACACGAATCCCACTTGGCTCACCAAATTTCGTTCTTCTAGGTTAAACAGTTCCTTTGCAGTAACCGTTTTCATGTTTAGGTTTCACTCTGTTTTCTCCAATATGGATAAATGTATTTGGAACTCTAAATCAAACACGGTTTGGGCTAGGTATTTGAAACTTGGCACAATAATGTAGTTCCAAGTTCTATCGCTATGGTTTGTGTCCTATTGAAGTAGCCCCAAGCAGAGACTGACTAGAATCACTTTCATTGAAAGGGGTTGCCAAGCTTCCAAAAAACTACAAGTTTCCGGAAATCTCAGCAAACATTTTTCACCGAATCTTGATGATACTTGCAGGTAGTCATCAGTACACGAATCCCACTTGGCTCACCAAATTTCGTTCTTTCTAGGTTAAACCGTCCTTTGCAGTAACCGTTTTCATGTTTAGGTTTCACTCTGTTTTCTCCAATATGGATAAATGTATTTGGAACTCTAAATCAAACACGGTTTGGGCTAGCTCTTTGAAACTTGGCACAATAATGTAGTTCCAAGTTCTATCGCTATGGTTTGTGTCCTATTGAAGTAGCCCCAAGCAGAGACTGACGAGAATCACTTTCATTGAAAGGGGTTGCCAAGCTTCCAAAAAACTACAAGTTTCCGGAAATCTCAGCAAACATTTTTTCAACCAATCTTGATGATACTTGCAGGTAGCCATCAGTACACGAACCCCACTTGGCTCAACAAATTTCGTTCTTCTAGGTTAAACCGTTCCTTTGCAGTAACCGTTTTCATGTTTAGGTTTCACTCTGTTTTCTCCTATATGGATACATGTAGTTGGAACTCTAAATCAAACACGGTTTGTGCTAGCTCTTTGAAACGTGGCACAATAATGTAGTTCCAAGTTCTATCGCTATGGTTTGTGTCCTATTGAAGTAGCCCCAAGCAGAGACTGACGAGAATCACTTTCATTGAAAGGGGTTGCCACGCTTCCAAAAAACTACGAGTTTCCAGAAATCTCAGCAAACCTTTTTTCACCCAATCTTGATGATATTTCCATTTAATGATCTGCTGACCAATCCCACTTGGCTCACCAAATTTAGTTCTTCTAGGTTAAACCGTTCCTTTGCAGTAACCTTTTTCATGTTTAGGTTTCACTCTGTTTTCTCCTATATGGATACATGTATTTGGAACTCTAAATCAAACACGGTTTAGGCTAGCTCTTTGAAACTTGACACAATAATGTAGTTCCAAGTTCTATCGCTATGGTTTGTGTCCTATTGAAGTAGCCCCAAGCAGAGAATGACTAGAATCACTTTCATTAAAAGGGTTGCCAAGCTTCGAAAAAACTACGAGTTTCCGGAAATCTCAGCAAACATTTTTTCACCCAATCTTGATGATACTTCCACTTAATGATCTGCCGACCAATCCAACTTGGCTCACCAAATTTCGTTCTTCTAGGTTAAACCATTCCTTTTCAGTAACCGTTTTCATGTTTAGGTTTCACTCTGTTATCTCCTATATGGATACATGTATTTGGAACTCTAAATCAAACACGGTGTGGGCTAGCTCTTTGAAACTTGGCACAATAATGTCGTTCCAAGTTCTATCGCTATGATTTGTGTCCTATTGACGTAGCCCCAAGCAGAGACTGACTAGAATCACTTTCATTGAACGGGGTTGCCAAGCTTCGAAAAAACTACGAGTTTCCGGAAATCTCAGCAAACATTTTTTTACCCAATCTTGATGATACTTCCATTTAATGATCTGCCGATTAATCCCACTTGGCTCACCAAATTTCGTTCTTCTAGGTTAAACCGTTCCTTTGCAGTAACCGTTTTCATGTTTAGGTTTCACTCTGTTTTCTCCTATATGGATACATGTAGTTGGAACTCTAAATCAAACACGGTTTGTGCTAGCTCTTTGAAACTTGGCACAATAATGTAGTTCCAAGTTCTTTCGCTATGGTTTGTGTCCTATTGAAGTAGCCCCAAGCAGAGACTGACGAGAATCACTTTCATTGAAAGGGGTTGCCAAGCTTCCAAAAAACTACGAGTTTCCAGAAATCTTAGCAAACCTTTTTTCACCCAATCTTGATGATACTTCCATTTATTGATCTGCTGACCAATCCCACTTGGCTCACCAAATTTCGTTCTTCTAGGTTAAACCGTTCCTTCGCAGTAACCATTTTCATGTTTAGGTTTCACTCTGTTTTCTCCTATATGGATACATGTAGTTGGAACTCTAAATCAAACACGGTTTGGGCTAGCTCTTTGAAACCTGGAAAAATATTGTAGTTCCAAGTTCTATCGCTATGGTTTGTGTCCTATTGAAGTAGCCCCAAGCAGAGACTGACGAGAATCACTTTCATTGAAAGGGGTTGCCAAGATTCGAAAAAACTACGAGTTTCCGGAAATCTCAGCAAACATTTTTTCACCCAATCTTGATGATACTCCCATTTAATGATCTGCCGACCAATCCCACTTTGCTCACCAAATTTCGTTCTTCTAGGTTAAACCGTTCCTTTGCAGTAACCGTTTTCATGTTTAGGTTTCACTCTGTTTTCTCCTATATGGATACATATTGTTGGAACTCTAAATCAAACACGGTTTGTGCTAGCTCTTTTAAACTTGGCAGAAGAATGCAGTTCCATGTTCTATTGCTATGGTTTGTGTCCTATTGAATTAGCCCCAAGCACAGACTGACGAGAATCACTTTCATTGAAAGGGGTTGCCAAGCTTCCAAAAAACTACGAGTTTCCGGAAATCTCAGCAAACATTATTTCACCCAATCTTGATGATACCTACATATAATGATCAGCCGACCAATCACACTTGGCTCACCAAATTTCGTTCTTCTAGGTTAAACCGTTCCTTTGCAGTAACCGTTTTCATGTTTAGGTTTCACTCTGTTTTCTCCTATATGGATACATGTACTTGGAACTCTAAATCAAACACGGTTTGTGCTAGCTCTTTGAAACTTGGCACAATAATGTAGTTCCAAGTTCTATCGCTATGGTTTGTGTCCTATTGAAGTAGCCCCAAGCAGAGACTGACGAGAATCACTTTCATTGAAAGGGGTTGCCAAGCTTCCAAAAAACTACGAGTTTCCGGAAATCTCAGCAAACATTTTTTCACCCAGTCTTGATGATACCTACATTTAATGATCAGCCGACCAATCACACTTGGCTCACCAAATTTCGTTCTTCTAGGTTAAACCGTCCTTTGCAGTAACCGTTTTCATGTTTAGGTTTCACTCTGTTTTCTCCAATATGGATAAATGTATTTGGAACTCTAAATCAAACACGGTTTGGGCTAGCTCTTTGAAACTTGGCACAATAATGTAGTTCCAAGTTCTATCGCTATGGTTTGTGTCCTATTGAAGTAGCCCCAAGCAGAGACTGACGAGAATCACTTTCATTGAAAGGGGTTGCCAAGCTTCCAAAAAACTACAAGTTTCCGGAAATCTCAGCAAACATTTTTTCAACCAATCTTGATGATACTTGCAGGTAGCCATCAGTACACGAACCCCACTTGGCTCAACAAATTTCGTTCTTCTAGGTTAAACCGTTCCTTTGCAGTAACCGTTTTCATGTTTAGGTTTCACTCTGTTTTCTCCTATATGGATACATGTAGTTGGAACTCTAAATCAAACACGGTTTGTGCTAGCTCTTTGAAACGTGGCACAATAAGGTAGTTCCAAGTTCTATCGCTATGGTTTGTGTCCTATTGAAGTAGCCCCAAGCAGAGACTGACGAGAATCACTTTCATTGAAAGGGGTTGCCAAGCTTCCAAAAAACTACGAGTTTCCAGAAATCTCAGCAAACCTTTTTTCACCCAATCTTGATGATACTTCCATTTAATGATCTGCTGACCAATCCCACTTGGCTCACCAAATTTAGTTCTTCTAGGTTAAACCGTTCCTTTGCAGTAACCTTTTTCATGTTTAGGTTTCACTCTGTTTTCTCCTATATGGATACATGTATTTGGAACTCTAAATCAAACACGGTTTAGGCTAGCTCTTTGAAACTTGACACAATAATGTAGTTCCAAGTTCTATCGCTATGGTTTGTGTCCTATTGAAGTAGCCCCAAGCAGAGAATGACTAGAATCACTTTCATTAAAAGGGTTGCCAAGCTTCGAAAAAACTACGAGTTTCCGGAAATCTCAGCAAACATTTTTTCACCCAATCTTGATGATACTTCCACTTAATGATCTGCCGACCAATCCAACTTGGCTCACCAAATTTCGTTCTTCTAGGTTAAACCGTTCCTTTTCAGTAACCGTTTTCATGTTTAGGTTTCACTCTGTTTTCT